>NW_006160024.1:1592220-1631373 GCF_000334495.1 Tupaia belangeri chinensis
TCAAAGCAACAGCTGGAAGATGGCAAGGAAGAGAGGAGGTGAAAAGGGGAGGGAGAAATGAGGCAGGAGGCAGGGGCCCACTCTAGACAAAGAGCGTCTGTCTCAGGGGAAGGTGGACTCAGATTCCTGAGCAATCTGCTCCATTACCCAGTGAAGCCGTGACCATGGAGGAATGGCTGGAAATTTTCAGCCAAAGGACTCATAGGAGGCCCCACAATTGAGCATATGAGTCTAAGGCTGAAACAAAAGGGGGATGAGGAGGGGAGAAGTTAGGTGCAGTCATCTACTCTGACAATATATAGAAATACCACAACTTTTCAAAGGAATGAGAAAGGGAGGACTAATGGGGGGGAGTTAGGAGAGTGAGGGTCCTAGGACCATTGATGCTGGAAACAACAGTGGGGGGAAGCCAAGCAAGAAAAAGAGGGTCTCAGAGAGTCCTGGGAAGATTTCTCTAGAACAAAAACACCAATGTCCTCAAAGCCAAAGTAGTGACTATTGCACTTTTTGTGAGAGTAAAGACAACAGACCTTGAAATACATAGGAAATATAATAATAGATAAAAAAATAATATGTAGTTCTAATACAGTAAATATGATTATAATAAATGTAAATGTAATACATGTAAATATATAATGTAATAAATATAAAAAATGAGGCACCCCTGAGATGAGTCATATTATTTGTCTTAATAAATCTGAACCAACTCCTTAAGGGAAAGGTTTTCAAGCTAACAAAGCAAAACCCAGCTCCACACTGTCAGATTTTACTGAAAGGCTGAAAACAAGGGAGGAAGGGGGAAGGAACATCAAACAAGCACCATCAAAATAAGAGTAGGAGTTAACGATCTGGGTATCAAGGGACGGAAAACTCAGCTTCAGGACACTTGGATTGTGGGGAAAGAAAAGCACCAAAGCCCACAGGAGTGGCAATAGCTGGCCAGGCATTCAACGTTGACCCAAGGGCCAGCCCGTGGTATGGTGGTTAAGGCAGCTGGATCCCACATGGCGACTGCACAGTTTGAGTTCTAGACCCAGCACTTGAGAAAACATGCTGGGCATATGTGTGTGTGTGTGTGTGTCCAGAATCCTGAAAGGAGAAGGGATAGATAGCTACATGACCATATCCTAAAAGGAGAAGGAATAGACAGCTACACGCTTTCTTACTGCCTATCCCCTCCCCCTTGTTTCTCTCTGGCAAGAGCACGTGCTCTCTTCCAAATGAAAAAAAAAAAAAAAAAAAAAAACATGATCCAAGAGGTCTGGGCTGGTCCACTGCAGCTTGATTTGCTCAGTAATGTTTAGGTTTTACACTTATAGTTATTTTGGGTAGATAATTTTATAATTGAGCTTCTTACAGGAAAAACAACTGTCTAGCTCTTCATCTCTTTCTTCTCATGAGCTGACTGGTTTGCCATAAAATTTCTAACTGTGAGGTTCCCAGAGCCCTCATGATCAAGTGCTGTGAAGAGCTGATTCTTCTCACATAGCAATAGATTGCCGTTCAACCCTCTCTATCCCACAAGGGTCAAACATCCTTAAGTCCTCTGGAACCTTCCAGTTGAAAACAATCACAGACTTTATCATCTGTAAGGCCCAGTCCCTGCTGCTGCAGAAGTCCAGAGTGAACATGGCGGGCTGAGGGACTAAGCCTCTCTGCTCTGGAGAGCTGATGAACGGCAAGCCCAGAAGCAGAAGGCTGGCATGTGATGTTCACCTTCACACATCAGTCACTCAAGCCCTAGAAAGTCTGACACGAATCACTCAGGTTCCTCTGCAAATGAATTCGTCGTCAGTAAGTTCTCTCCATGCACTGAGAAACCCAAAGGGGCTTGAAGGTGCACCCTCTGCTCTGGCCCCAAGCTTGCTGTGACCCAAGGCAGGGATCTGGCACATCTCACTGTATTCTGATAGGTACTGCTTAGATGTCAGCTCTGGTCCTCCCCCTCCTGTAGCCTCAGAATTAGTGCAAGGGAAGAGCCCCACTACATGAGACTACTGCATTCACATCAGGCACCACAATTTCACGTAGGCCAGAAAAGGTAGCCTCTAGTGCCTTGTTAGAGTGAACTGGGGAACTCAGCCCACTGGCTAGAGCATGAGCACCAGGGTAATTTCTTACAAAGCAAAGTAAGTGGCTTAAGGCTCCTCTGGTTTTAAATCCAGTCTCAGGACTCCACGGAATCTGGCCCAGGTGTGGAAGGGACTTCTATTGGCTGCCTGTCTTCTTCCTGGCTCCTCCCTCCCTCATCTCTGCTTCCTCCTGTGGTCCCTCCCTCTCTCCCCACATCAATCTTCATCTGCAGATCGCAGCCATGAACTGAGAAGTGTTGTACAGACATTTTCCAGATCTGTACCTCTCATCTCAGCATCTACTGGATGAAAAATGTGGTCTTGCTTCACAGTATGGCTTGGTTTTGGGTTTTGAAATGCACCTTGCTCTGATGGAGACAAATGGGGTTTTCTGTTTTTGCACTTCCCCTACCTGTGTGTGTGCCCTGGATTCTAGGGGCTGGAGACAGGGTCTGTTTCTTGGACTGTTTTTGGGGGAAGGGATCCCTGGCTTCTGGCTCTGCCTCACCTGCTGGACAAAAACAGTGGTATCTCTAGGCGTCACCTGCCCACTATCCACTTCCCCTTCCTCCAGGACTGCACCTTTTTCTTTTTTAGAGACTTCTGCTATAGGGCATGTACGCTCACCAGAGAGAGACAGAAAGTGAGAAATCACCCCCTGGGGGGGGATGGCCATGCTGCAAACCCTTCTCCTCCACTCTCCTCTTGGGATTTTGGGCATGCACACACATGCACTCAGCATAAGTTTTAACCCACTGGGTCCAGGACTCGAACTGCGGTCAATTACATGGGAGTCCAGCGACATAGCCATTACACCATCTGCTGGTCCCCAGGATTCCATCTTGATCCTGGGGAATCTCCTTTCTCTGACCCCTGATCCATGTGAGTCACATGCATCAACCCCATCCTTGTCTGGGGCAGGCATTTCATTCGTTTACTTTCTCATTCACAGAGTTTTTGCTGGCAGCTTATCACACCTAGTTCTGGGCACTGGGGATCACATAGCTGATTTCCTGCTCTTGTGCAGCTGACATTTCAGTGGCAGAGATACAAAACATATCTTAACTGGTAAAGGCTTTGGAGAAAGAGCTGATTGTAATCCTTGGAAATGACCTGGGGAGAAACCCATGCATCACACTGGCCCTGGTGTCCCATTCTCTGGCTTGTGCTCCATCCAGGGTTTGCCATGGTGGTGTATGGACCTGAGCTGCCAAACCATCACCCTCAGAACATGATTGAGAGAAAGCAAACCTACAGGAAAGCAGCCCCAAGCCACTGAAGAAAAGCAGTCCAGGCCAGCAGTACCGTTTGAACCTCTGGATCCAGTTGAGCCTGAAACCCTCATCTCTGGCCCTTTTCCATTTCCTGCACCAATATACATGCCCTATTCCTACTGAGGTTCTAGAGTTTCTGTTACTTGTAACCAAAGACTTCTAGTAGGGACTGGAGCAAATGTCTACGAAGTCCCTTAAAGTTCCAGGATTTCATGATCTTACCCTGTGCTCAGTCTTGATTCAGAAAGGACCCTGGGTCAGTCCCATAAGAACATTGATTAATCACTGTGCATAGGGAGCCAGACCCCACGTGGCCAATCAAGGTTCAAACCTCAGCCCAGACTGAAATACACGCCAGGCAAATGTGCGCAATCTCCTGACACTACAGAGAAACGGAATAAAACAGACTGCAGTATGACCGTGCTATATAGAGGGGTGTGCTTGCTCGCTCTCTGGCAAACACTTTTCTGATAAAAAAAAAAAAAGCTAAAAATGAATAAAAGATAATTTCCTGTTGTTTAAGGTTTGGTGTCCACGCCTAGCACCTACCTTCCTTAACACACTGGAACAGGTGATTTTTAAGTATCACTTTTAGACACCGTGTTTACAATTTCTTTGACCTAACAAGTACTCAGAACGAATCACACTAACTGGCTCGGGGTGGACTTGGTAAGGGCTGTGAAGGGAGCAGCTGCCTCAGGGGTATCCACTGTGGAACCAGAACCAGGTACCCAGGACTGACAACCTATGTGGCTTCCCGATCAATGGGTTCTCACCGGAAGGCTGAGGTCCTGCCTTCCCTGGGTAGCCCACCCTATCCCAGCCTTTCTCTGAAGAACATATAATACAGTAAAGCAAGATGGTGGAAAGTAAGTCCACGTTAATCTACAGACAAGAGTTAAGAATGGAGTTTCAGACACTCAAACACCCTACATGCTAGTCCTGATTCAAGCACCTACCCTAGCCCTGTGTACCCTAACCTGAATGCTAACCTTAATCCTGACCTTAACTTACCTCATGCAGGCCCTAATTCTAGCCATATTTCTAACCTTAACCCTAACACACTAACTCTAAACCTAACCCGTAAACACTTTAACCCTATGGCTAACACTCCAACCATTTAGTTTAGTGTTAGCCTTGGTCCTAAGCCAGAAAGAAAAGAAAAGAAAAGAAAAGAAAAGAAAAGAAAAGAAAAGAAAAGAAAAGAAAAGAAAAAAAGAGGAGAGGAAAGAGGAGAGGAAAGAAAAGAAAAAAGAGGAGAGGAGAGAGGAGGGAAGAGAAGAGAAGAGAAGAGAAAAGAAGAAGAAAAGAAGAGGGGAGAAGAGAGTAGGGGAGGGGAGGGGAGGAGAGGAGAGGAGAGGGCTTGTTTCAGAATCAACAGTCCATTCCCCTGGCAATTTCTGCCATGGCTCCCACATGCTCTGACTTCTTGCGCCCACAAGGGTCACACTGATCCTGTGAACAGCCCCACCTTCTGGCTTTCTCTGGAGTGTCCCTCTGAACTGGGATATGCCCCTCCCCATAAGTCATAGCTTTATTCAAAGAGGATAGCAAAGATGGTGGAAGGTAACACAAAGGGAGAGGGGTTCAAGAGGGCTTAAATCCTGCTAAGGCACCCTCAGAGTTGCCACCACACCCCTCCCTGCCTTCACTTCTATTAGACCCTCAAGAGTGAGCACAGACGTTTGTGTTCTGAGGAACAAAATCAGCACCCTGAGGGTGTGTGCCTTAACTATATTGGTTTTCTAATTATGCCTATAAAAACAATATGTATTCCTGGGACCAGCAATTAATGTAATGGCTATGTCAGGACTCCCATGTAGCTGACCATGGTTCAAGTCCTGGACCCAATGGCTTAAACTCACGCCAGGTGTGTGTGCTTGAGTGCCCAAGATGCTGAGAGGAGAATGGAGAAGGGAATGCAGCATGGACATTCCCCATGGGGGGTGATTTCTCACTTTGTTTCTGTTTCTCTCTTTCTGGTGAAGGCATACGCCCTATAGCAAAAATCTCTCTCAAAAAAAAAGGGGGGGAACAATATGTCAACCCAATGGCTTAAACTCACGCCAGGTGTGTGTGCTTGAGTGCCCAAGATGCTGAGAGGAGAATGGAGAAGGGAATGCAGCATGGACATTCCCCATGGGGGGTGATTTCTCACTTTGTTTCTGTTTCTCTCTTTCTGGTGAAGGCATACGCCCTATAGCAAAAATCTCTCTCAAAAAAAAAGGGGGGGAACAATATGTCATACTTCTGTTATAGCAAAAATCTCTCTCAAAAAAAAAGAGTGGGAACAATATGTACTTCTGTCTGTGCAAGCAAGACAGACAGACATAGGGAGGACCATATAACAGACATCACACACACTCACCAGCAAACGCCTCTTCTCCTGGTGGTGGGCACGTGGGCTGGAACTCTGAAACTGCTTCTGGTCAAGGGGCTCTAACTGGAAATGTGTGCCACTTCTGGGCTAAAACACTTACCAGTCAAGTGCATTTCTCCAGTCCTTCCCTTGCCTCGACTTTGAGGCTGCATGTCTAGATGGTGAGAGCTACACCCTCAAGATTGAGAGCCCATAAGTAGCTGGAACTGATTTCCTTGATGATCCTGGCAGGCTCACTCAAGGGCACACTGCCCAGAATCTCTGTGCTCCCTGCCAGCTAATCAGTAGGCCCCAAAATGCTGTTTCTAGTCGGTCTGCAGTTTCATATCCTGTCCCTTCTTACAAAGCCAAGTAACTGCTTTTGTTGACATCCTAATGACTGTTCTCCCTCATGTACGAGTTAGTATGTGTGCAGACAACTGTTCTCAAGTCATTCTTTATTCAAGGAAAATAATACAATCAATCATAAACACCACTGAAGTTAGCAACAGTTGCCTGGATATGGAGTTCTTTAAATCTTGAACTTTCTTCTTCTCTATTTTAGTTAGAAGAGAAACTATTTAAGTGTGAAGGGCAACATGTTTAGCCCTCCCTGTCGGCACATCCTTCCTGTGCTTCATATCCAGGAGCAGTCCTTGGGGTGGGCAGACAAGCAGGCAGGCAGGCAGTGGACTGAGCATCTAGAGAAGTACTCCTTCTAAATCCAAGGCCCCTGCAGAGGCAAATGTCACATAGGTTTCTGCCAAAATCTTGATGGAAACATCTCTACTTGCTTTAATTTTTGTTTCAAAAATTATTAGGATGTAGAAGAAATGTGAAATCACGGATGAAGATCTTACAACTTCCACCAATTTATGGTCCCACTGGCAGTTCAGGAAGTACAGGACACACCTAGACAAAGGGGAGCGTTCTTCCTCCTCTATTGGAAACTTGAAGCTGGTGAGGCCTTTGTATCTTTCACCATCCAAAAACTCCTGGATGTTTCATAGATGTATGCTTTCTATACATCTTGGGTAGAAATAGACTGGCTTTTGATTTACTTTTAAGTGCAGTTCCTGAAGACTCCTGTGTGGTGGTAGTTTTGTATTTTATCTATTTAGATCAGGTTTCTTGTATTAGTATGCCCGGGTTGCCACAACAAAACACCATAGCCTAGGTGGGCTTAGCAACAAGTACTTATTTTTCACACTTCTGGAAGCTGGAAGTCCAAGGCTGAAGTGGCAGCAGATGCGGGTCCCAGTGAGGGCTCTCTTTCTGGAGTGCAGAAAACTGATTTCTCACTGTGCCCTCACACGGGAGAGAAAAAGTGGAAAAAAAAATGTCTTCTACTTCTCGTAAGGCCACTAATTTTATCAAATTAGGGCCCCTCCCTCAGGACCTAATTTAATCTTAATTACTTCTTAAAAGCCTTATTTCCAAATACATTCTCACTGGGGTTAGGGCTTGAACATAGCATTTGGGAGGACACAATTAAGTTCACAGTACTTCATGCTGGGCATAGCACTTCATTAAGGTATGGATCGTCTCCTACTTAAAGTGATCACATCATGAGAATGCCTGGTGCCATCACAGAAAGCACAAACTTATTTTAGATAGGACAACTGTGACATCTTAGGAAATGCTAACAAGCTCTTTTGCTGCAGAAAGTAAAACTTTATGACACAGTTTCTTTTAAAATTTTACATTTTTGAGCAGTCGCTTCTCCTGAACCACCATAGTTCAAAGACTTTATAAATCTCTATCTGTTGCAGCCTACACTGCAGTCCAAAACTAAAGAAGTCATCAAGAGTTTTGTAAACAAACCAAAAAACTTTATTTACAAAAGTAAATTTTAACTCACTTTTATATATCATATAATGTTAATCCTGGCAGCAAGAAGAGATTCTCCGGAATATTTAAAACACATAGATTTTAAAATACATTGAGGTTTGTGTAGCTCATTTCCTCTTACTTATATTATAAAACTTATAAAGGTTTCTTCAGCATAGATGTTTGGTCACATTTTTGTGCATAAGTTGTGGTTCAGTGTAGGTTTATCATCAGACATGATCACATCACCATTGGCTGTGGATTTCCAAGAAGCAAAGGAGCCAATCTCAGCAAAGCTCGCACTGGCATTTTTAGCTGTTTAAATTTGAAAAGCAGTTCAGCAAAGCTTGTGCTCCCTACAGAAATGGAAATGGGGAAGAAAAGGTCAGATCTCTAAATAAACTGAGCAATAATCTCTTTCAAGGAAGTTTCCTGAAATATAAACATGTTTAAAGCAGGCATTCTTCCCTCTGAAGACAATTACACAAACGCAGTATTAATTTTGAATTTCCCTAATACATTGTAATATATGATTTGATATAAAAATTTAAACTTAGTTATTCTATATTTCATTAAGTGAGCTATCACTGTATGTGAAACTATTAACAGTTTAATTATAATGTATTACTTAATAAATGTGCCCATCTACCTTCAGTTGTTATTCAGGTGAGTTTTTCACTGGTTCTAATATTTTAATTACTAATACATGTCCTCAATATTTTAACTAAAAAAGAAACACAGGCTGAAATGAGTAATAGAGAAGCCGATCTGATGCCTCTTCTTGGAAGAAGCAAAATTCTCAGTCTTGGTCCCCCAGAGGTTATGATGTAATGCATCAGAGTGCAGCCTGGGCATCTGAAGTTTTCAAAGCTGCCTAAGTGACTGAGGGGTAGCCAAGGAAAAGAACCACAGCACTAAAGGGAAGTGGAATGTGCATTGCCTAAAATTCTATTATCATCTTCCTTTTTGCCTCTATCCCCGCCACACACAACTGCGCACAACTCCCTCCCCAGGTGTATATAAAACCATACACACATACTCAAGCGTGTATATAAGATCTCCTGACTCTGGAAGCCACAGCAGGCATCCTAGAACATGCAGGCAGCAAAGGGGTGTGATGGGTCATGGGATCCCATAAAGATGGACAGAGAAGAGCTTTGTGAGAGGTTTCATTATTTTTGTTGGGTTTTTTTTTTTTTTTTTTTTGGCTATATGGCATGTGCGCTCACCCAAAAGACAGAGAGAGACAGAAAGCAAGAAATCAACCCCCAAGGGGATGGCCACGCCACAATCTCTTCTCCTCCATTCTCCTCTCGGGATCTTGGGCACGCACGCACATGCACCCGGCGTGAGTTTTAAGCCACCGGGTCCGGGACTTGAACCAAGGTCGACTACATGGGAGTCCAGCGACAGAGCCATTTCGCTAACCGTTGACCCCTTGTTCTTCTAACATAAGAACAAGTTCTAGGGGGCCGGATGGTGGGGTAGCAATAACACATGAAGCTCTGAGAGGCTGACCCACATGGGAAGGCTCCAGGTTTGTGTCCAGAGACCTCCTGAGTACACTGGGCATGCATGTACCCATAATCCAGGGCTGGCCGAGGAGGGGGGTGGATCACAGCAGCCAGACCTTATTAGGCGTGCTGTCTTTCTGTTCCTTTCTTTCATGAAAGAAATAAAAATAAACTTAAAAACAAAAAAAAAAGAGAGAATGGATTCTACTGCTGCACAAAATATGAGGGCAAATTACTTCTCCTAAGTATTTCCTTATATTGAGCTGTCCCAATCAGTTGTAAATGAAATGTGCACAATAAACTCTAATAGAAATTAAGATCATTTCCCCTAGTTTTCACTCTATAGTATTCCCCAAACTTCACTTGAACCCAAGTACTGACAACAAATACAAAGGAGGTATAAAACAATTCCAATACCCTGATACATCAGAGAATCTGGGGCCAGCAGGTGGCATGGTGGTTAAGGGGGCTGGACTCCTACATGGCGGACCGTGGTTCAAATCCTGGACCTGGTGGCTTGCTTTCTCATTTTCTCTCTCACTCTGTCCCTCTGTGGTCAAATTAAGAAATATAAATAAATAAAGTTAAATAAAATAAATTAAAAAAAAAAAAAGAATCTAAGAGGCCATTTAGAATTAATGCAATTATTGACACTGTTAGGTTTAAATCTATCACCTTACTGCTTATTTTCTATTTGTTTTATCTGTTCACTATTCCTTCCCCATCCCCTCTTTTCTGCCTCTTTTGGACTACTTTGAATGATTTCATTGAAGCTCCTTTGTTGGCTTATTAGCTATAAATATTTCTTTTTTTTTTTTTTTTTGAGAGGTTTTTGCTATAGCATATGTGTGCTTGCCAGAAAGACAGAGAGAGACAGAGAGACAGAAAGTGAGAAATCACCCCCCAGAAGGGATGGCCACACTGCAATCCCTTCTCCTCCATTCTCCTCTCGGGATCTTGGGTACGCACGTAAACGTGCCCAGTGTGAGTTTAAGCCACCAGGTCTGGGACTCGAACCGCAGTCAACTACATGGGAGTCCAGTGACATAGTCATTACGCCAACTGCTGTTCCCAGCTATAACTATTTCTTTATGCTAATGAATGCTTAGTGATTTTACTGTAATTCTTTACCACAGATTATCTTCAACTGAGATCATACTACTTTGCGTATAGTATAAGTCTTAAAATGGTACTTTCATTCACCTCTCCCCCTCCGCTATTAGAGTTATTATTGCCATATATTACTTTTATATATTTTATAAACCTCATAGGGCATTATTATTTTTGTATAGCTAATTACCTTTGTAAAAGATTTTAGAAGCAAATTTTATATAATTATAGTTACTCTAGTTATGATTTCTAGTGCTCTTCATTCCTTGTGTAGATCCATATTTCCAACTCATTTTATTTTCCTTCTGACTAAAGGATTTACTATAACATTTTCAGTAATGTAAGTAATTCTTTCAAATTTTGTAGGTGTGAAAAGGCTTTATTTCGTTATCTGTAAAGGATATTTTTGTTGGGTATTAGATTCTAACTAGAAAAATTTGTTTGTTTGTTTTGGGTCCTTTACTGGTGTTACTCTATTAACTTCTCACTGGCATTGTTTCCTATGAGAACTATGCTGTCATTCTCATTTTTATTTCTCTTTTGTAACATATATTTTTCCTCCAGCTACTTTTAAGACTGTGGACTTAAAGTTTTCATTAAACTAGGAAAATTTTCCAGCTATCCTTATAAATTTATATACTGATGTATGTATACACATACAAATACACATATATATAATTTTTAATTTGCTAGAGTGTATGCGTGCTGATAAAAGAGAGAGGGAATGGTCACAATGCAATCCCTTCTCTATTTCTCCATCCCTTCAAAATCTGGGAATGCACACACATGCACCCAGCATGTTTTTCAAGTAACCAGGTTTGAGACTCAAACAACGCGGCTTGCTATGTGGGATCCAGCTCATGTAAACACAAGGCCACAAACTGACCCCCTTCATATTTTTTTATGTCACATTTTTCTCCTCTTCTTCAGGGACTCTAACTACATGTACATTAAGCACTTAAATCCCACAGGTTATTTCTACTTCTGATACTTTTTTAAAAAATTATTTCTTTCTGCATTTCATTTTAGTTAGTTTCCAGACCTGTGTTTTCAATCTTCTGCAAAGTTGAACCTGCCATAATTCCATTCAGTATATTTTTCATCTCAAACATCATAGTTTCATCTCTACAAATTTAATTATTCTTTTCATATCTTCCACGTCTCTTAATTTTTTGAAATATGAAATAGTTGTAACTGTTTTAATGTCTGCTAAATTTGTGTTAATTCTGGGCCAGTTATAATTGGTTTTCATCTCATTTTTCTTGGTTTGTCTTATAGTTTTTTATTGTATGCCAGATAGAGTGAATTGTACCTTTTGGGTCTGGATAGTTTTTTTTTTTTTTTTTCCCTGTATTATTGAGCTTTGTTTTGAAATATATGGTTACATTACCTGAAGTATAGTTCAATCGTTTTGTGTTGTACTTTTAAGATTTGTTATTTAGGACAGAACCCTGTATAGTCTAGAGCTAAATACTTCCCATGACTTTGTTAAGTATCTACCTAAGATTGCTTGAGTTATAAAATTGTGGAATTATCAATAGTTGGTATTCCGAGCCCTGTATAAATGACTGACAATATGCCCTTTAGTATAGGGTATAGCTCTTCACTAAGTCTCAGATGATGTCTGCACGTGCATGTGTTCACCAGTAAGCATTCTGCTGATACTTGATGGAGTCCCTACAAGGATGTGGCATTCTCTTGGTTTACAACTCTCTCCTCTCCAGTACTCCATCTCGCTACCTCTCCTTCTCTTGGTATCCCTAAACTCTTGGTTTCCTTTTTCTTTCATTTCTTTTTTTTTTAAGAGAGGCTTTTATTATAGGGCACATGCCCTCGCCAGAAAGACAGAGACAGACAGAGAGACAGAAAGCGAGAAATCATCCCCAGGGGGGATGGCCACACCACAATCCCTTCTCCTCCATTCTCCTCTCGGGATCTTGGGCATACACGCACACGCGCCTGGCGTGACTTTAAGCCACCAGGTCTGGGACTCGCACTGCAGTCGACTACAGGGGAGTCCAGTGACATAGCCATTACGCCAACTGCTGGTCCCTTGGTTTCCTCCTTCAATTCAGGGAGTCGTCTAGGCTCTGCCTGGTTCCTTTTCCTGCTCCTACAGTCTGGAAATTCTCTTAAGCAGGAGGTTGGGAAAGTCATAAAGATCAGCTCATTTGTTTCTCATCTCTTAGGGATCACCATTCTTGGCTGCCGGGTACATAATAAAAAAAAAAAAAAAAAAAAAAAAAAAAACACAAAAAACCATTGGTTCTTATATACTATTATTTTTTTGTTTTAGGAGAAAGTAAATCAGATCCCTGTTATTCCATCCAGCCTGGAAGAAAGTTTGTACTTTAAATTTTTTTCTTTTCTTTTTAGTAGTGTGACTATTATGTGACTAAGTATGCTTTTTCCATTGCATTTATCCTGCTTATGGTTCACTATGGGTTGATACTCACCATGTATTTTTCCAAAGTCTTAGCCTATGTCTCTTCATATACTGTGTCTATCTCACTTTCTCTCTTCTTATTCTTCTTATTCTTGCACCTATATGCATTTTGATTTTTTTAAACTATGTCTCACAAATCTTTTATGCTCTTTTCTGTATTTTTCTCTCTGTGCTTCAATGTTTACTTCTTTCTCACCTGCCTCCCAGTTCACTTATCTGTTATCTAATATGCTAATTAACCCATATACTGAAGTCTTAGTTCTGGAATTTACATTTAATTCTTTTTTATTGACGCTAGGTTTTTGGTTACATTCTCCATGTGTCCCTCTATTTTCTTGGAAATATTAGTCACAGCTATTTTAAGTCTGGTAACTCCAAAATCTGGAGCACATACAGATTCGCTTCTGTTATCTACTGTGCTTCTTCTCATGTCTTCATTTTTGATTCAACATCAAATACTGAACATTAAAAATTTCGGAGGCTCGGGAACCAGCAGTTAGCGTATTGGCTATGTCGCTGGACTCCCATGTAATGGACCACGGTTCGCGTCCTGGACCTGGTGGCTTAAAACTCACGCCGGGCGCGTATGCATGCATGCCCAAGATCCCGAGAGGAGAATGGAGGAGAAGGGATTGCGGCGTGACCATCCCCCCTGGGGGGGTGATTTCTCGCTTTCTGTCTCTATGTCTCTCTCTGTCTGGCGAGCGCACGCGCCCTATAGCGAAAAACCTCTCCCAAAAAAAAAATGTTTTTTCAGACTCTAGATACACCTTCTTCATCCTAATAGGGCTACGTTTTCCTCTCTCAGCCAGGTAAAATACTAGCGGATCTCAATTCCGCTTTAGGATAACTTTAGTTCTGAACTGCTCACTTTTGGTCTGAACTGCTGAGATGTTTACTGGAGCCGCTCTACCTCGGCAGGTCTTGAACTTTACTCTTTGTCTCCATGGCACTAAGCTGCTGCCAAAAGTTTCCCTTCTATCTGAGATATTGCTCCTCAAGTTCTAGGCTCTTAGGCACTCATTAACTCAACTTTTGGCTCCTCAGCACAGGAGAAGTATTGCTTTTTTGCTATGAACTGTCAAATCCATTTGGAAGAAAAGCTAGGGTAAATATGGAGTTCTCATGATGTTTCCCTTCTTCCATAAATTGTTGTCTCTCAAGTCCTGACAACATAGTTGCTACCAATTCCCCTATTTAGGTATGACATGTATTTTGTCTAGTTTTTGTATTTGTTTTGTGAGGGTCAGTTGAATACAAGTAATTCTACTATCATGGCCATAACTAGAAGTCTGTAGATAGTGTAAGTTTTCAAACAGTAATAAGCTAATGTCTTTAAACCTAAAAGTTAAACAATTAAGTGGAACAATCTTTGCCCATCTCAAAAATGTTTTTCACCTTAAATTAAGGGGCAGCAATTAGAATGTGATAAAAATAAATAGGGGCCCCAGTAGGTGACATGGTAGTTAGGGTACTGAACTCCCACATGGCTGACCGTAGTTTGAGTCTCAGACCTGGCAGCTTGCTTTCTTACTGTCTTTCTCTCTCTGTCTCTCTCTGGTGAGTATATGTGACCTATAGCAAATGAAAGAATAATAATAATAAATAAATATTATTTAAAAGATTATTTTAGAAATAAGGTTGCTTAGAATTTATTACATTTCATTATTCAGCTTAGTGAACAATCTTTGTATATGTTTCTATATTCAAAAAAATACAGTAAGATGCTAACTCTAATAATTTTTTAAAGTCTCTATTATGAAAAAATTTAACACATGCACAATTCGGCACTTGTTCATTTTAAAGCTTTATGATATTATGTGTAAACAAAACCCTGAAAGCACAGAAAGTAAAGAAAAATAACTTTAAGTAAAAAATCATTTTGAGCCAGCAGGTGGCATGAAGGTTAAGGCACTAGATCACACATGGCCGACTGCACAGGTTCGAGCTGCAGACCTGGTGTCTTGAAAATTACACCAGGTGTTGGGGCCAGCAAGTAGCATGGTGGTTGGGGGCACTGGACTCCCACATGGCCAACCACGGTTCAAGTCTTGGACCTGGTGGCTTGCTTTCTCACTTCCTTTATCTCTCTCTGTCTCTCTCTGATCAAACTGGAAAATAATAATGATAATAATAAATAAAAGTTAAATAAAATACTTCAAAAAAAAAAGAAAGAAAGAAAGAAAATTACACCAGGTGTCTGTATACGTGTCCCTCAAATTCCAAAACAGAAATGGAAGAGAAGGGATTACAGCATGGCCATTCCCTCAGGGGGTGATTTCTCACTTTCCCTCTCTGTCGATTATACACCCCTAAAACAAAAACTAAAAAAAATTTTAAAAGGTGCATGCAGGGACCAACAGTTAGAGTAATGGCTATGTCGCTGGACTCCCATGTAGTCGACCGCGGTTCGAGTCTCGGACCTGGCAGCTTAAACTCATGCCAGGCGTGAGTGCATGCAAGCCCAAGATCCCGAGAGGAGAATGGAGGAGAAGGGATTTTGGTGTGGCCATTCCCCCGGGGGGTGATTTCTCGCTTTCTATCTCTCTGTCTCTGTCTGTCTTTCTGGCGAGCGCACGTGTCCTGTAGCAAAAACCTCTCCAAAAAAAAGAAAAGGTGCATGCAGATGGTAGTGCAACATTAGCAGAACTGGACCCATATGGGAAAGGTCCCAGGTTGGTGTCCCAGTATCTCTCTGAGCCTGCTGGGCATACACATGCCCATAATCTGGCGAGCTGAAATGGATTGTAGTGTGAGGACTCTGTGGGGGTGCCTGTCTCTTTCTCTCTTTCATGGCAATAAATAAACAAAGTTTTAAAAAATCAATAGAGAATAATAATGCATTTAATATTAGTATGAGACTGGTATCTGAGACTCTGTGAAGAGGAATCTATCCTTTTCTGAATATAAATGAAAGTTTACACATGTGTAAAATTGATTTTTTTTTTCTGAAAATATCTTCAACAGTGACACTGAAATATAAATATTCAAGATAAAATTCAGTTAGAGAAAGTAATTCACTGGAAATTCTTCCTGCCAGGAAACTGAAAACATAAGCAGGTCAGTAACAGAGGTACTGAAAAGAGGATTTAGGTATGTGATTACCTTCTAGTCCTAAAGGTGGCAGGTGCCGTGGAGCTGGCACAGAGTGGTAGACCAGGAAACAGGCTAGCATGCTCAGCTGAGATTCCTCAAAGGGCTGCCCATTGAGGTAGGCATGGACACACGTATCACCTCCAGCTGTGAGACAAACACAATGGAACTGAACCAACTGGTGACAAAACTAAGGGGTACAAGGAATACCTAATAATACCTTATTATTTTTTCATCACGAATTTACTGAGCACTTAGCGTATACCAGGCAGGTACAATATTGGATACTGAGGCTACTATTACAGTCAACTAGATCTGAGTGCCTATCACTGCAGAGTTGCAAGTGCTGTGGGGAGACAGAGATTACACAAATATTAACACAAACAAATGGACAATTACGAATTGTGATGAGTACTATAGAGCAGTAGTGGTCCCTATGGTGGTCACCCCAAATACCCATTTTACCACCCTTCCCACCACTGTGTAACATTTGAGGGGACTATCTTAAGCTCCAGGACTAGATCCTGATTAGTCCAGGCCAGAAATTCTCAAACTTTAACATGTATCAGAATCACCAGGAGGGCTTGTTAAAACACAGTTTTTGATCTAGCAGGTCTAAGTGGGGCCAGAAAAAACAGTATCCCTAACAAGTTTCCAGGAGATCCTTCTTTTGGACCAGGAACCACTCTTTGAAAACCATTCTTTCTCTTAAAAAGTCTTGAAACTACATAATTTTTTTTGAATCCCAAGAGGAAATATAAATATAAAAATGAACAGTCTGAGGGCTGGCCCACACCTAGTGGTTAAGAGAGCCAGATCTCACATGGCTGAGCTGCATGCTCAGCTAGAACCCCAGCTCCAGTGGTTTGAGAAACACACCAGGCATGTGTGCTCATGCCCCAAATCCTGGCGGTGGAGAAATGGAGGGGGAGGGATTGGAGCATAAATGGTGCTTTTCCCTCCCTCTCTCTCTCTTGCTCCAGCAAGTGCACATACCCTCTAAAAATAACAACAAAAAGGTTGGGGCGTCTTAACTCATCTAACCAGAAACATTAAATCTATAGCCAATCTGTAGTTTATACTCAGATTTATCTGCTTACAATGAGAAAAAAATGTTAAAACAGAAAAGCCTATGTTAAGTGTACCCTAAAAGCATGAGGGTGCAATGCTATCATTACCTTGCAGCCACTGGTCCAGGGTATTATCAATAGTGCACTTCACGACAGGGAGAAACTCAGAGTTCATAAAGAGCCCTCGCTTAGGGTGGTTCTGCAGCCGTTCCTGATGGCTTCGGGAGCTGAAGAACTCTAACACCAACTTTATCTGCCAAAGTTCAGATGTCTCAGACATTTCTCTTCTTCCAAGTCTTCTTATAGCCTTCAAGAGGAAATGAAGAAGCAATCCACTTAATGAAAGAGTGAAGTGCTCTGTCACTTCCTTGCATACTAGAGTACTTTTACGTTACGGCTCAGAATTTAATAAGACAGGGGAGGGATCCATTCTAGGTTTTGTCTGCCTATCTGCCGCACAGAGGAGTCCTTTTCTGGGTTTAGATACATGGCTCAATTCACACACCTGCCCCCGACCTGAGCTTTCAGGTAAACGTAACAAGGCAAATGAGCGCCTTTTTGGCTCAACAGCTCCAAATAATCAAGACTCGACAGGTCTACAGCCAGTTACTTTTGGGAAACTTGGGTGGGTGCAACAGCAGGGATCCCAGGAGGCAGAAACCAAAAGCAAGACTACTGATAATACTGCCCTGAGCCCAACGTGCAAAGTCACCACAACTGCAACCAGAGGGACTTGTTCATCCACAGAGACCTGCTCAGACTACACAGAGGTGAGAGCTCAGAAGAAAAAGAGAACGCACTCTCACCCAGCACTTGCAAACCACAACTCCTTACTCAGCTGCTGTACAGAGAGGCACTGCAAGAGTACCAATGTGTATATTATGTATCCATACCTTCCAATCAAAAAGGGACTGATTTCATGGGGGTCAGCAGATGGCATAACAGTTACACCACCGGACTCCCGATTTGAGTCCTGGACTCGGTGGCTAGAAACACACCAGGCACATGCGTGTGCATGCGTGCCCAAGATCCCGGGAGGACAATGAAGAAGGGATTGCAGAATGGCCATCTCTGCCAGGGGGGTGATTTTTCACTTTCCCTCTCACTGTCTCTGTCTCTTTCTCTCTCTGATGAACACATGCACCCTAAGGCAAAAACCTCTAAAAAAATTTTTTAAAGGGTGGGGGGGGGTGAGAAGCAATTCCAGACAGTAACAGCATTTGTGGATGTGTTGGAACTTGGCTTTAAATTAAGAATGTTACTTATTTAATTCTCCAATTTTTCAGGTTTTGAGGAATTATTCCCTACCTACATATATTTCCACAATCAGCTTTCCAGTAGAATATTATTATTTCCATTAGAGATTACGTCTTTGATTTTAAGCACAAGTCCCAAATGCTGATCTGTGAACTCGTTTTATCTATTCACTTGAAGAGTTATTAAAAACTATAGATTCTGTGTCTCACCCCAGGAATTCTAATTCAGTAGATATTGAATGGGAAGATTGCCTAGACAAAATTTAGCAAGGTTAGAAAAAAAGCTGCTGAGCTTAACTGCAAATTTGGGTCTGAAAAATATACTATGCAAATACCAGGTGTACTACAAATAACCTATACTGGTTATTAGCAATACTTAAATTGGTTGATCCTTTAGGTACTTAAGCATTATTTTCTGCATTACCCTTTTTAGGCTCTTTTAAAACAGTAGTAACCAGAAACATTTTTTGAGCAAGAAAAAGAGTTTTGCTGTAAGGCATATGTACTCACTGGAAAGACAGAAAATAAGAAATCACCCCCTCTGGGGGTGGTCATGCCACAATGCCACACGCACATGACCGGTGTGAGTTTTAAGCCTCTGGGTCTAGGACCTGAACTGTAGTCAACTAAGTGGGAGTCCAGCAACATAACCATTTCGCCATCTGTTCTCTGGTCCCCAGAGAAACTTTAAATGAATCCAGTTCCCTAAATCTCACATTGATTCTATAACCTCTTGCGAGCTTAGCTGCACAGGTATGATTTCACACTGCTGCCATCATTACACCACCGAGTGTTAACTCTGCTCATTTGTAGTCTTTTCCATGAAGAGCCTCTGCCAGCAGGGAGCAAGCACCCACATGAAGATGCTACCAGAGACAGCGAGGGAATCTTTCCTCTCCTAGTCAGGGTAAGAGGACAGATGGGAGGATGAGAATTCCTAGAGGAAGATAACTCCCCTAGCAGCACTCCTGTCATCATAAAGTCCAAGCTTTTTGCATAGATATAGTATTTTCAACTTTGATAGGATTTCCCTTCTAAAATTTCTAAAAGCAAACAAGAAATTAAAAGGTAGGACGTACAGAGAATTTTACCATATTGCTCAGTAGGTGACTTGAAATACAGGATAAATCTCACTGGAATTGGAATTAGTTTTGAGAACCATACCTGGTCCATTGCTATATATGCAGGCAACATCTCTGGGGTCTCCTGGGTAACACATTCGTAGAGTACTGAAGAAAAGAGATCCAGAATTTCCTGTTTCTGTGGAGAACCAGAAGGTTTTTGTAGCAGAGTATATGCCAAAAATCAATTCAATAAGGAAGTACATAGCAACTATCATGGCCCACTCTTAAGCTACATTAGTAAATAATATGAAAGACAGCAGTATCATTAAAAAATAATAGCACATACAGCATTAAATATCAATAGAAAACAACCAAAATTAAGTGCCAAAGGACTAGCAAGGACAGTGCTTCCTGCGGAGGAGAAAAAATGGATCAGCCTAGGGTAAGATGAACTGAGAGGACATTATAGAGGTAGGCCTTGGTTTAGGCAGGGAAGAGAAATCCAGCCTCAATAACGTAGGAGAAATCACTATTATGTGTACTATAATATTGCTTTTAGAAAGGAGGAAACTATACCTCGAAGAGGTTGAAAAATTCTCCCAAGGCCTACAAAAATTGTAGACAGATGGCCACTGATCTAAGTTTTTAAAATTTTTATTAAAAAGTTAAAAATTTTGAGACCAGCAGTTACCGTAATGGTTATGTTGCTGAACTCCCACGTAGTAGACCGCAGTTCAAGTCCTGGACCCGGTGGCTTAAACTCACACCAGGTGTGTGTGCGTGCATGCCCAAGATTCCAAGAGGAGAATGCAGGAGAAGGGAGTGGCGTGGCCGTCCCCCCGGGGGGTGATTTCTCACTTTCTGTCTCTCTGTCTCTCTGGCGAGTGCACACGCCCCATAGCAAAAACTTCTCCAAAAAAATTAAAAATTTTAATTTAAAAAATTTTTCTCTGTACGGTGGATTAAATCAAACATTTGCTAGCACCCTTGGAATCCTGAAGACAATAGTTGCATGACCAAAAGAAGTGTTGTAGCGACTGGCAGGTGGCATCATGGTTAAGGGCATTGGACTCTCACATGGCTGACTGTGGTTCTAGTCATGTACCTAGACGCTTGCTTTCTCGCATTCTCTCTCTCTCTCTCTCTCTCTCCCTCCTTACCTTCTCTGGTTAAATAAAGCTAAATAAAATAATTCTTTAAAAATATAAAAAGTAATACGCAGAACAAAAGAAATTGCATAAGAACAAGAAGGTAGTAAACAGTGAATACAAATCAGTATAAGAATGAACATAAAGACTGACTCTATCAGAACTAATGTTTTAGAAATTTTGTTTCTTCTATCAAGGTAAGAAATTACTAAATAATTTTCAGCTACAGAAAATCTGTATTTGCCAAGCAAAAACCATCCAATGTGCCTAAGGCATGTAAGCAATTTCAAAGATAAAATATGAATACTATGTACATTTATGTCAGTGCACAGATAGAAATAATAACAAATGTTAGTTCCTGGAGTTTAGAAAACTAAATAATACATACCTGACCCATGTTCACAGTTGGTTTACAGAAATACTCAGCAAATGACAGAAGAGCTGGATCAGAAGTGAATGCTGAAATTGTTTCTGGCTAAAAAAACAAACAACAAAATGAGTGAGATAATACAAGATCAACTTTCTTACTGCTCTAATTGTAATACAGGCAGTTTTAAGAACTCTACCTCCCCTTTCCACACAATGCTCCCACAAAACCTTAGATGGTACAAACTTGCTGGAACTTCATCAACCTATTTTGCTAAGATGTTACAAGCTTTTTGCACAAGCTAAGATGAACTGTTAATTTATCAAAAGGCCAATAAAAACAGGTCTTCTTCCTTACGTAACTCATCCCCAAAAGATTTTCCCTCCCCTTCATTAACTAACTAAATTTAGTCCACTAGGAACTAGAATGTTGGGACCAGCAGATGGCGTAATGGTTACATCACCAGACTCCGATGTAGCCACTGCAATTCGAGTTCCAGACCTGGCGGCTTAAAACTCATACCAGGCACAAGTGTGTGCATGCCCAAAATCCCTAGAGGAGAAGAGACTGCATTCTGGCCATCCCTCTTGGGGGTGATTTCTTGCTTTCTGTCTGTCTCTGTCTCTCTGGCGAGTGCATGTGCCCTATAGCAAAAATCTCTCTTAAAAAAAAAAAAAGAAACTAGAATATCATTGGAAAGGTAAGAAAAACAGAATATTGCTCAAATAAGCCAGTCACAAAAGGACAAATACTATGCTGGACCCATAGCCTTATGGTTAAAGGATTTAGATTTCCACATGGCCAACCACAGTTCAAATCCCAGTGACACAACTTGAAAAAGACACTGGGTGTATGTGTGTGAGTGTCTAAAATCCTGACGGGAAGGAGAAATGAGGAGAATGGATTATAGCAACGATCATTTCCCATTTAGGAGTGCTTATCCTCGCCCTCTACCCCCTTATATATCTCTGGCAAGTACATGTGTTCTCTGACAAAAAAAAAAAAAAGACAAATAATAAATCATTTCATTTATATGAGAAACTCAGTGGTCAAAATCACAAAGACAGGAATCAGAATGGAAGTTTCCAGAGACTGGAGGAAGGGGATAAGGAGTTAGTGTTTAATGAACACAGAGTTTCAGGCATGCAGGATGAAACTGTTCTGCACCTGGACGTCGGTTAAGAGTTGCACAACAGTACTTAGTATCACTGGACTGCACTTCAAAAGAAGACGGTAAATTCTACGTTATGTGTATTTTACCGTACACACGAAAATGAGGAAAACAGATTACTCGAGGCTCAAGACTGAAAATGAAATCTGAAGGTATCACTATTTTCCACTGAGGTTTCCATTAATGAACTCCTAGTAGGCAGAAAATTCAGATATCTGTTCATTTTTATACACTTTCTCCACTCTAACTTAAGTCAAAATGTACCCATTTTCCTTACAAATCGAATTAGTCTTTGAGATAAGTTCTAATTTTAGAAGAAGCAATAGTGCTAACTTAAGTTAAACTTTATCTGAAAATCTTTCAAAAGTATTTCATACACAACCTACTAAATACTGCCAAATAAAACTCACTGATGTCAACCTTGAATTCTATTTATATATTTAAACCCTGGGAACTATTAGAAAGGCTTAGTCATAAGAAATTGACCTAAAAAACAATGTGAGTTAAAATAAACTCCTGTCTCCTTATGAAAGAAATAAGGCCAACCCAGTCCTCTCACTTTCACACAGCTGATCCTCCTGCCACATGCTCTCTGTCTGTAACTATCCTGTAGAGCCCTGACTACCCTACTTGCTCATGAAATTCTGAAAAATTGGGGTTAAATTTAGAGAATTTAATTCAAGATTATGCAACATATTTCTAGTGTTGAAAATTTATTTGAGCTCTAGAATGTAGAACAAAATACATACTGATTCCCACAGGGAATGAGACTGTTTCTTTTCTTTTTTTTTTTTTTTTTTTTGCCAGAGGGTACATGTCCCTGCCAATGAGAGACAGAAAGAGAGAAAAAAAGGGAGAAGGAATCCCCAATGGGACATGGTCATGCTATAATCATACCTTCTCTTCCATTTCTCCAGCCTATCAGGATGTGGGCCCAGCGTGTTTCCCAAGCTGCCAGGGCCGGGATTTGAAACAATTAGCCATGTGGGATCCAGCTCCCTTAGCCCCCAGGCCCCTGGGCCAGCCTCGTACATGCTTTTGTTTTAACTGTCTCTTCACCCACACAGTACTGCACTGACAGTCAAGTACTGTGCAAATAATACAGCAAGTACATAAAGAAGGCTAACCCTCTCATCGCTTTATCCTCACCAAGACTAAGGAGACAAATGATGGCTTTAAGTGCTACCTTGCAAAAATATTTTTCATTTTTGTTATAAATTAAGCAAATCTTGACTGACTTGAAGATTAATAAGTAAAATTATCAAAACAAATTTATTTTATAGTTTAAGATGCACTGTAGCTGTCTTTGAGATTAAATGTAAATCTCACAAAACAGTACTGACAGATTGCCCATATTTTATCATGGCTGTCAATAAAATGGCAAACGGGCTCAAGGTCAATCAGGCATTATCATCTACAACAGTGAGAGGAAGCGGACCCACTTTTTAAAAATCGGCAGTGATAAGAGAGGAAGCTAGTGGGATCTGGAGCTATTTCCTATCACCTTTCAGTTTTTATCAGTGAGTACTACCTTGAAAGCGCGGGCTTCAGAGTTCCTGTTAGCGACAGTTTGGGCCAACAAACTCTGCCATCCCATTGGGTCTTCTTTGTAAGAGAGCTGACCTGCTCTGAGCTTCACATATAAAACCCCATCCTTGGAAAGGATGGACCTGAAAGAAAGAAGAATTAATTTAATATGAGGTATTGGCAGTTCGGCTAGAAACACAGTGTTTTCCAATACTGTATTTACAGGAGATGAAGCCTTTACCATTTCCCATCAATGTGTACGATTATTTACTGTGTCCAAAATTAAACTGTCCCCTACAACAAAGTTCAAAATAAAGCGTTCTCTTTCCTTGATGTCTAGGTTCAAGAACTTGTTGAATGAGAAGGGATTATGACCGCCTGCTCAGGTACAAGCTTCAAAGGTAGTATTTTATTTTGTATTCCCCATATCTTCTTTTTTTTTTTTTTTTGGAGAGGTTTTTGCTATAGGGCGCGTGCGCTCGCCAGACAGACAGAGAGAGAGACATAGAGACAGAAAGCGAGAAATCACCCCCCAGGGGGGATGGTCACGCCGCAATCCCTTCTCCTCCATTCTCCTCTCGGGATCTTGGGCACGCACGCACATGCGCCCAGCGTGAGATTTAAGCCACCGGGTCCGAGACGCGAACCGCGGTTGACTACGTGGGAGTCCAGCGACATAGCCATTACGCTAACTGCTGGTTCCCCCCATATCTTCTAATACAATGCATGAAACACTGGCAATACTAGAAACCTACTAATTACTCTGCAGCAAAAAGAAAATAGTGTTGCAAACCTAAAGACATAACAACACAGAAAATAGCTATTATATAAATAGCTTGGGAAAATATAAATTGGTATCAAATTATAAATCCTTTTCTATGTTCATTAAACTTTTCTGGAAATTTAAAGACAATTTACACACTACTTAAGATATAAAATTATTAGCATTCTCTCTTTTTTTTTTTAGATCCAGAATTGTTTACTTGCCAAGGTAGATAGAAAAAGCTAAGCAATTTAAGAAAAAGTTCCAAATCAATTGCTGTCTTTTATTGGATTTTTTTTTCCCCCTTTTTAGAGGTTTTTGCTCTAGGGCGCATGCGCTCGCCAGAAAGAGAGACAGAAAGCGAGAAATCATCCCACAGGGGGGATGGCCATGCCACAATCCCTTCTCCTCCATTCTCCTCTTGGGATCTTGGGCATGCATGCACATGCGCCCGTCATGAGTTTAAGCCACTAGGTCTGGGACTCGAACCACGGTCAACTACATAGGAATTCCGTGACACAGCCATTATGCTAACTGCTGGTCCCTCTTTTATTGGATCTTTAAAACATCATATAACAGTCTTAAAAATCATCCAGTACTTTCTTTTTAGAGTTAGAGAACTCAGATCTTGTTCATCAGTCTGCTGAACTATAATAAATATCATCCAAAATTTTTCTTATATCCTTCTTTTTAATTGTACTGGCTTGCTGAATCAAAGCAGCTTAATTAGAAACAAGTTCAACATCATTTCCTTCAAAGATTGACTCATCTTTCTGGGCTTGAGATACTGAATAAGCAACACGTGGTCATATTCGAACCCTTCAGATTTATTTTTCACCCAAGAAATTTTGGATTTCAACAAGAGAACCATTCTTCCGAAGAATGACGTCGACGGGAAAATGAGCACACACGGACCTCGTCTTGTAGTGGACGCCCAGTGTAACAGCCTTGACCGTGTTCTGCACGTGACTACTAATAGTGTGAACTGTAACCAGTTCTGTTTCTCCACCATTTGTCAGCTCAGAGCCTCTTCTCCTTTCCTAGGAGACTGAGCTCTACACTGATGTGACTGAACAAAGTCCCCTGAAGGGCTTCTCAGGGGGGCCCTTCGCAGTAACTACACGTCTATTCAAAGTGATGACAACATTTTCTGGGATGTTGACAGTCTGCTGAGAATGGTCTTCATTCTTGCACCAGACTTGACAAAGAGCTAAAACTATTAACAGTCTGAAGTATTTCTTACATGTGACTATTTCCACCCAAAAGCAATCTTCTTCAAACTTAGGAGAACATTCTAAGAGTGGAAACACATGCAACAGAACATATGGTCTGAGAAACATCAATTGTTACAATAAAATCTACTGTGTGCACACACATATAGCCTTATTTTCTTCAACAAAATCCTACATTACTGTATTGAGACAATTCCATTACTGTCCCATATTAAGTGAATTCAAGTTCCTCAATGAATAAATAAAAATATTTAGGATTTGATTTCTAAATTAAAACTTTCATTTTTGCTAACATGAATCCTGTTTCAAAGATACAGACCGCTTTACTTAACACATACGCTTCATATTATCTTGAATGAGATCAAAAGGTAACAAGTAACATTCTAGATAGACTTCTATGCACTTCCTAAATAGTACATTGAAAAATTCAATATACTTACTTTAAGTGTTGTGTTCCCTTGCTTAAATCTATGAGCAGTTCCCAGTATCTAGGGCCTTTAACTTTAATCTGTCAAAATAAATGTAAACACAGTCAATCCAAAGCTGAGAAATTGCTATTTTTGACTAACTGAAACTCAAGCTTGCCAGAGGAAGTAATAACTCAACTGGAAAGAGATATCCAGAGGTTAACCAACTCCATTTCCAGCCAAAATGAGTATGAACCATATTCTGAGGCCATCCAACCTATCAGTAAAGATCCCTAAGACAGACTTGCTTCTGCTTCTCCGGACTACTCCTCCCTGCTGTTTTCCTGCTCTGTACAACATGAAAAGGGGGTCTGTCCTCAGCTACCTTTAATGTTAAGCTGTTCTGTTTAAACGCAGCCCTTAGATATATATTTCCCTAAACCATACCCAACATACCTGCTTCAAAAGATGGAGCTCTGGAAGAAGTGTGGGAGCCATCAGTTCCTCTTTCGTTTGCTCATACCACTGAGTGCCCTTTAAGAAGGTACAAGTACAGCCACATGCACAAGGGAGTCAGCTGAAACTACAAAGATGAAACATCTCCACTCTACACCTCCCCGTCCCCTGCAGTTTGCTCAAAGACTGTTACATGACATTCACTCCATTGTGATACCCAAGGCTTAGGGACAAAAGTCTAATTCCTGTACAGAGAGTTCATGACCTCCCACTACTTTAAACCTCACAAGCCAGCAGTAGCAAAAGGCCACACTTAAAAGGCTCTGGGTTTTTGTACATTTTGTCTTCTGAGAATAAATTCCACTCGGCTGGCAAATCTCAGTCCAAATACTGTGTCCACCCACTGTGACAGCCTCTTCTGCCCCCCTGGGCTGGACAAGGACATTTCTCCTTTGCTCCCTCTGCATTCTCCTCATGCCTCCAGTTGTAACACTATTCTCACTGCATCCATACCTGACTCCCCAATGGATGGAACTTCCTCAAGGAATACGACAATGCCATCGCATTTTTGTACCCTAGAGCCTAGCACCGTTTGGATATACTTAATAATTTGCTGGATAAAAGGATACATGACTTGTAATCTATTTGTGCATCTAAATGAAAGATCTCTCATCATATACCCAATTTTGGACTTTAACGTATTCAACTAACAAATTTAAGAATTGTTCTAACTCAGCTAGTTTTTTTTTTTTTTTAAACTCAGCTAGTTTTGTAGCTACTACTAGTCAAGTAAAGTTACCAGAAATATTTTCAAAACATGAGCTTTAAAGACAAAAGAGCAAGTAATGATCACTCAAAAATGACCACAGATGAGACTGAATGGCCTGACAGGATATATGACCACGTTAGAAGCTTCTACGTTTATGAGAGCTCATCCCACTATTACCACGTTTGTGGCACAACACTTTTAAATAGTTTGCCCTACAAAGATGAATGGTAATAAAAAATGACCACAGATGAGACTGAATGGCCTGACAGGATATATGACCACGTTAGAAGCTTCTACGTTTATGAGAGCTCATCCCACTATTACCACGTTTGTGGCACAACACTTTTAAAATAGTTTGCCCTACAAAGATGAATGACTGGTAATAAAATTACAAGTAAACAGGAGAAAGAACTACCTTGTAGGTAACTTCTAAGAGGGCATAGCAGGGTGTGTTTGTATCCACGTCAACGGGCACGAGGAGCCTAGGTTCTGCAGCCAGCACATAGAGGTGCCGGAGCGCCTGGAGATGATATCTGTTCACAGGAAACAGAGGGTGGGTAACAAACGGGTGAGAACAGTATGAGCTCTATAATCTGCTGCGGCTTCCAAGCTGAAAGAGAACCAGAGTTGGTGCGATATCATCAAATGAACAGCAATATTAAAGATGGCAAAGTTCATTTGAAAAGTAGTGAAGAGGGCCGGCAGGTGGCATGGTGGTTAAGGCACTGGACTCCCACATGGCCCAACTTGGTTTGAGTCCTGAACTCGATGGCTTGAAAATCACACCAGGGATGTATGCGTACATGCCCAAAATCTGAGAGGAGACTGGAGAACAGACTGCAGCATGATCATCCTCCTATGGAGTGGTTTCTCATTTTCCTTCTGTCTCCCTCTCCCCGGTGAATAAACATGCCCAGTGGTAGTAACATTTAAAAAATTATGGAAGAAATTCTTTTGGGGACCAGCAGCTAGCGTAATGGCTATGTCGCTGAACTCTCATGTAGCTGGCCACGGTTCGAGTCCTGGATTTGGTAGCTTAAACTCACGCCGGGCACATGTGTGTGCATTCCCGAGAGGAGAATGGGGGAGAAGGGATTGCAGTGTGGCCATCCCCCTGGGTGTGGGGGGGTGATTTCTCACTTTCTGTTTCTCTGTCTCTGTCTTTCTGGCGAAAGCATGCACCCTATAGCAAAAACCTCTACAAAAAAAGAAAAAGAAATTCTTTTTTAAAAAATTACATATGTGAATCTTGTCCCAAGAATTCTTTTTTTCTATAATTAAGAGGTTGACAGGTAAATAAAAATTATCTTAATGTTAAATATTTACTAATAAGTTGGCCACTTATAAAAATCAGTCCCTCTCAGGGCTGGCAGGTGGCATGGTGATTAAAGGCACTGGATACCCACATGGCCAACCGTGGTTCGAGTCCCAGACCTGGAGACATGCTTCTTGCTTTCCCTTTCTCTCTCTCTGTCTCTGGTCAAATTAAAAAATAATAATAATAACAAGTGGAATCAAATAAATAAATAAATAAATAAATAAATACTTCTTTCAAAAAAATTGGTCCCTCTCAAATATCCCTTTCTGCTTAATGTAAGCATTTCTTTTCACCCTCTGAGATTTATTTTTAGTTTTTTATTTTTTCCTTCAAAGGTTGGTAGAGAAGAGGGAAGAAGGATGAATACCAGTTTTATTTAGATAGCTAAGCTCTTCTATGTGTACACACTTGCACAAAAAAAATACACACATGCGTGCACGCAATGCACACACATGCATGCACAGGCACACTCTCCTGAAATAGAGTACATCAAAGATTTATGGGTGAGGCCCAGTTTCTGTGACACAGGTGATGGCGTACCAGACTACGGAGCTGAAAGCCACACCGACCACACCGACTACGTTTTAAGTCCCCAGAGCGGTTGGCCTATAAACACACCAGGTATGTGCACACATACCTAGGATCCTGGCAGGATAGGAGACTAGAAGAAAGGGATCGCAGCATGGCTAAGCCCTGTGAATTGTCTCTTTTATATGTGAGTATACATGCTCTATCAGAAATTTTAAATTACAGATGGAATTGCGATTATTTTTCTCTGTGTATATGTGCTTTTGAGTTTTCAAAAAATTATTCTAAAAGCCCATAAGAGAAGGATAAAAATAAGATTTCAGGGGCCAGTAGGTGGCATAGTAGTTTTAGCACTGGACTTCCACATGGCCAACTACAGTTGGGAGTTCTGCACCTAGTGGCTTGAAAATCACACTGGGCGCACATATGTGTACATATCCAAAATCCCGAGAGGTAAATAGAGAAGAAGGGATTGTGACGTGGCCATCCCCCCAGGGATGAGTTCTCACTTTCTCTCTTTCTGTTTTCGCTTGGAATTAAATAATTACAGCACAAAGGTATCATGTTGAACTCCTCTGGACTACTATCCTCTGTGTGATGTAATTTTCCCTAGAGATAATTTTGTTGGAACTATTTCTGGTTTAGAGCAGTTCTACAGATTTGACCATCTGTCTGACTGGTCAGTCATCAGGGTCCAAAACTGTCTTCTTATCTGATACTTTGTAAAAGAAACATCCTAAAAGATTTAGCCAGGAAGATAACGAAGTTCAGGAACAGAGTAATACTAATTTGAAAATAAGTGCATGATACAAAAATACAACAAAATTATTCCCTTAGGGAACTTACAAAATACCATGTGGAAGACAGACTCACTAGACTCACCGGTTGTCAGTGCTGTGAGCTGGGAAGTGCGGGTAAAGGGCACAGAGAAGAGCAGCAATGGAAGAGTTTGATGTGCTCAGAGAATACCTACAAAGCAAATTTGGTAGGGATAGAGGTGGTTAGTTATATTGTGTATACTTTCTAAGCATTCTTGAGAATCAGGAAACTGGGGCACAGTACCAAGGCATATTTATGAGATTCTTTGATAAACACAATTGTGTCGATGTTTTGAATATTTCACTTTTCAGTTAGTCCTTAAGACATTTCAATAGCCAGTCTTTAAAGCAGAAGTAATATCCCACAACTACTAAATTTCATCCCTTGAAGTATTATGAATGGTTTTAATCTAAGACAGTAGACTAGTGAGGACCATGAATGCAATCCAAGAAATCATAAAAACTCAGAGTTACATAAAAAGTGTGTCTCCTTCTCCTGTTTTATATATACCTATTTATAGAATTATGAGCCTGATTTTTAAAAACAGGGTAAACTAGATATTTTTAAACATTATTTCTCTGTTTCTATAAAGCATAAATATTTCTTTAGAATAACAGACTAAATAAACCAAAGTTATCATTTAAAAGTTATAACAAATATAATTATTCTTCTAAATATAATTTCTTCCTCATCAATATAAGCTTTTCTAGTAAAGGCCACATTTTCTTAATAAAGGATTGTTTGAAATTTTCCTTAGTATACATTATTTTACTGTTGTTGAAATTTAGTACAGCAAAAAGATGAATTAGTTTGAAGATCTAGTTTTTCTCACAATATTTTGAAATAAAGACGGTACATAGATAGAAACACAGAAACCACTTTTATAGCTATTCAATATAAATACACATATTTATTATATATACACACACACACATGCACACGCAAATTTCTTTCCCTGTCCATATTTTTTAATAATTAGAGTATCAAAAAAAGAACTTAGCATTGATGATATATACTCATATATTTAATAAATTAGGAAAAAAGAAATTTCAGAATTTAAGCAAGGAAAACAGGTATGTGCACAGAACAAAAGTAACAGATGCTGAAAAGAAGAGCAATAGGATCTGGTCATTGATGTTGTTTGTGAACTTTCTGAAACGTGGTTTGGGAGAAGAGTACAATCTTTAAATAGCCAGGAACAATAGGTGGTGCACTGAAGTGCTAAGTTTACAGACTCTTCTGACAGGCGCGGGGATGCCGACGACCTCCGAGAGAGGGTGCTAATTCTGAGTAGGGCATAAACTGATAAACTGAGCAGAGATACATTCAGAGTGTGATGCCCCTAGATAAGCTAAGAGGTGGTCAGAATGTCAAGCACTTTCAAAACCAAGTCACTTAGAGATCTTATTCACGACATGCTTCTCTCCTTTGAGGAAAAACATACATTATTCATTTACCTTCCTCCTCCTAAAAACAGAAGTCCAAGGGCCATGTGGTGGGCTAAGTGAAAGCCATAGTTCATTTCGCCCCCCGTTTTCATGTGTAAAAAGCGACAAAGCTGCAAAACCTTCAAGTTCCCCGAGCCGGCCATTACCATGGCAAGAGACAGCAGTACCACACTCAGGCAAGTCTCCAGGTTGTAAGGCCCTGTCTGAGAACGCAGAACAAGGACATGGCTGTAACTGCTGTGTCACCCTCTTTATTATCAGGACTAAACGCACCACCATTATAATACTATCAACGATCTTTAAAAATTAATATTTTATCTGATCATGAAATGTAAATTTAATATAGAAAATCCAGAAAATGAAATATTAAGATGGAAATAAATGTTTGGAAATGCACCACCCAAATAGAACCAGTGGTTAAAATTTTGGCTTTTTTTTCCCTGAATCTTTTCCTTTATGAATATATATTTTCATCAAATAAAATTGGGATTACTATTATACATATTTTTAACCTTTTTTGTAGTCTGTTACAATATAAACAACCTTCATATACAAATTCTTATACAGTATTATTTTTATAGGTTTGCTGTTTAAGAATGTATTAAGATAACGGGAACCAGCAGTTAGCGTAATGGCTATGTCGCTGGACTCCCACGTAGTCGACCACAGTTCGTGTCCCGGACCCAGTGGCTTAAAACTCACACTGGGCGCATGTGCGTGCGTGCCCAAGATCCCGAGAAGACAATGGAGGAGAAGGGATTGCGGCATGACCATCCCCCCTGGGGGGGTGATTTCTCGCTTTCTGTCTCTATGTCTCTCTCTGTCTGTCTGGCGAGCACACGCGCCCTATAGCAAACCACCCCCCCAAAAAAAAGGTAAAAAAAAAAAAAAAGAATGTATTAAGATAACAAAATAATTGAATTTACTTAAGTATTCACTTTTTGTAGTTTCTAATTTTTTCATATTATAAATAACATTGCATAGATCTAAGTGGCTTTTACCAGTAAAGAAATTCTTGCACTCATCCTATGATGAGTGCCTTAAAATGACTGACATTACTAAGCACTAATAATTTGTTAAGCAAAATTCCAGGCTGGTCTCGTAGCAGAGATTAGGTACTACACAGAGTAAGCCAGATCCCACATGACTGACCAGGGTTCTAGTCCTGGCCCCACTGGTTTGACACCAGGCATATATGCACATTTCCAAGATCCTGACAGGACGTAGATTTGGAGGAAAAAGGACTGTGGCATGTCCAGGCTCTGTTGGGAGATGCTTTCTCTCCTCCTACCTTCTTTCTCTCTCTCTATTTTATGCATGCATGTTCGCCCACCGACATATATCTTCAAATTTTAGAACTGAGATATCATTACATGAAGTATGACAATCCAGAAACGCCAAGACCTTTCTTATTTATTCCCATGTCACAAGAATTAGGTATTTGTCCATTCTTCAAGTGTGTTCCTATTCTCGCCTAACAACCCAGAATAAAATACAAAGGTAAGCCAATACTTCAAATCCTCCATTCAAAAATCAAACAGAAGATATATTTGACAACTTATTAGTAACTGGATTATCAATGACTTTTCTTCCAAGTTTCATTTTATTCCCAAAAAGAATCATAAAAAGACTTACTACAGAAGCATTAGGTGCAGACAGGTAAGTCATAAAATCCTTTGCAAATTTATGCTAGAAAAATAAAAGAAAAAAATTCAAAGTTAAAAGAATCATCTTAAGGCTTAAAAAAAAAAAAAAAAAAGAAGACAGTAAACCACAATGCCTCTTACCAAACAGTTAAATGCTGATAAGTTTTCTGAGCCAGCAAATCGAAAGCCCAGAGATAAACAGGCTCCTGCAATTATGTAGACATGTGCTTGCCTGAAATAGATGAGAAATTTAACATCACCATTTTTCAGCTTTAAAATTCATTAGTACCTTGGGGCCAGCAGTTGGTGTAATGACTATGTCGCTGGACTCTCATGTAGTCGACTGTAGTTCAAGTCCTGGACCCAGTGGCTTAAACTCACGTTGGGCACGTGTGCGGGCGTGCCTAAAATCCCAAGAGGAGAGGAGAATGGAGGAGAAGGCTTTGGTAGAAGATTTAGTAGGCACAGTAACATGGTTTAAATCCTAGTTAGGCTGATATGTCAAAGGAAGTTTGAAAAAGGAAATCAAGAAAAAAAAAAAAAAAAAAAAAAAAAAAGGCATACTAAGTGGTAGTTTGGAGTCACAGTCATGCATCTAATGCATCTTAAATATTTTTAATTACTTCTATTATGTTTTTTAGTAGTATTGTTTCCTAAAGAAAACCACTCTTTGGTTGTTGCTCTCCCTGTAAGAATTGTGTGCACTCTGTAACATCTTTGGTCGTGGTAGTCCAGTTTTTCTAAAAATTCTGTTAATGTGCTGTGAAAGATTGGAAATTTGAAGTATGTAGTGTGTATGATACTAAATTGTGATTTGGTGGGACTTACATAACAGCTTTCAACATCTGAAGACAGTGGTTCTTGATATCCTCTTAAGGAAAATTTGCCTACAAATTTGAAGCTGGAACGTCACTGGAATAACTTAAAAAGAATCACTATACTTGGCTTTTTAAATTTTTGGTACGTATGTTAAGAATTGGGTACGAATTGAAATGTCTGTACTGATCCTTGACACAACCAATAAATCTCAATTACAAAAAAAAAAATTTCCATTACTGTTGTGTGAAGGCAAGAGCTCAACACTTCAGAGAGCTTATTTAAACAAACAAATGAATAAACACAACCACATGAAGACCTAATAAACAAGGTTAGATGCATGGGGATTCAGAATTACTCAAGTCAAGTACAGTATTACTCCTACATTGCATATTTCAATTTATTTATCCAGTAGATGCTAGGACAGCTAACTTGTACTACACATTATATTACTTACGACAAAGTTTCCAAATTCAAATCCTCTGAGCAAGGCAATTCAATTTCACTGAGAGAGATACTATTTTCTCTTATAATCTGTCAAGAAAGAAAGCAAGAATATTTGGACATCAGCATTCTAGTTACATTTAATAATTTGAAGAAAAACATATTGTTTATCATGGCCATAAAATAACCTTTAATAAATCATTGCATTCAAAGGCTTAATTATAATCACAATGAATACAATCAGATAAAAGTAACAACAGAATAGGACTAAACAAATATAAACCTGACTACTTCAGCATATTCTGAGTAGGTAGCAGTAAATAGTTTACACCAGTCCATTGAAATACAAAGATGGAGCCAGCAGGTGGCGTGGTGGTTAAGGGCACTGGACTCTCACATGGCCGAATGCGGTTTGAGTCCCAGACCTGGTGGCTTGTTTTCTCAATTTCTCTCTCTCTCTCTCTCTCTCTCTCTCTCTCTCTCTCTATATATATATATATATATATATATATATATATATGTCTCTCTCTGGTGAAATTAAAAACTAATAATAACAGATGGAATTAAATAAACAGTTTTAAAAAATTGTCACAAGGTAAAATAACACCTTAGGTAAGAATATACTTAATTAACATTAAAACATTAGAGTACTTTGGTATATTTCATTTTTTTTTTTTAACTGTAACATCCAGAGATCGGTGGCAGAAAAGGCAGGCAATGTTCTATGCTTGATCTTTTTTTTTTTTTGGAGAGGTTTTTGCTATATGGCGCGTGTGCTCACTAGACAGACAGAGAGAGACAGAGAGACAGAAAGCGAGAAATCAATCCCCAGGGGGGATGGCCACACCGCAATCCCTTCTCCTCCATTCTCCTCTCGGGATCTTAGGCATGCATGCACACGCGCCCGGCGTGAGTTTTAAGTCACCGGGTCCAGGACGCGAACCGCAGTTGACTACGTGGGAGTCCAGTGACATAGCCATTACGCTAACTGCTGGTCCCCTATGCTCGATCATAACATGAAAGTTCCTACGTGTCTTCAAGAGATACCACAATGATCAATAATGCCTTCATAAAAAATATTCTATAGGAGTTGGAAAAATACCACAAGAAATCACAATAATGCTATTAAATATATAATAATCTTTATTTTATATACTTACTTGAGGAACATTGCTGTCAACCCACTTGGAATTTGGTAAAATATCATCCCACAAAATCAGGCATCGAGCAAGTGTCTTAAAAATGCAATATAGATAAAATTAATTAGAGCAGGTGAAGTTCATAGTTTTATAACAATAACATTAAATAAAACAGTTTCAGAATCAGTTTCCAGAACTGGCAGGTGGCATGGTGGTTAAGGCACTGGAATCCCACATGGCTAATCACTGTTCCAGTCCCAGACCAAGCAAGTGGCTTTCTCTCTCTTTCTCTCTCTCATCAAACTGAGGAAGAATAAATAAAATTAAATAATCTCTTAAAAAAAAAGAATCAGTTCCCAATGGATAACAATTTAAAAAAAATAAAACAAGTATATAATATGAACCTCAGCTACTTATTAAAATAAAAGATTTATGAGACCAGCAGTTAGCGTAATGGCTATGTCACTGGACTCCCATGTAGTCGACTGCAGTTCGCGTCCCGGACCCAGTGGCTTAAACACACGCCGGATGCATGTGCATGTGTGTCCAAGATTCCAAGAGGAGAATGGAAGAAAAAGGACTGTGGCGTGGCCATCCCCCCTTGGGGGTGATTTCTCGCTTTCTATCTCTGTCTCTCTGGTGAGTGCACGTGCCCTATAGCAAAAACCTCTCCCCCAAAAAATAAATAAATAAAAATAAATAAATAAAAGATTTAGTTTTTGCGGGCAGCAGGTGGCATAGTGGTTAAGGCACTTTACTCCCACATGGGTGATCACAGTCCAAGTCCGAGACCCAGAAGTTTGGAAATCAGGCTGGGCATGAGTGTGTGCACATCCAAAATCCTGAGAGGAGAAAGGAGAAGAGACTGCAGCATGTCCACTCCTCCTGGGAGTTGATTTCTCACCCTCACTCCATCGCTGTCTCTATCTCTGTTTCTCTCCAACAAGTACACATATCCTATGGCAAAAACCTAAAAAATAAATACTTTGGTTTTAACAAGGAAAAACTAAAACTGAGTTGATCATCATCAAAGTTTAGAGAGGATGGATGGGGATCAGCAGGTGGTGTGGTGGTTAAAGCGCTGGACACTTCCACATAGTCGACCATGGTTCAAGTCCCGAATCTGGTGGCTTGCTTTCTTTCTCTCTCTCTCTCTCTGGTCAAATTTAAATGAATGAATAAATAAAAGAAAATTTTCAAAGAAAAGAATTATAACTGTTTATATCATAATTTAAAGACTGTCAAACAATTTTAAACATTAAAAAAAGAATGGAGGGGGGTGCCAGCAGGTGACACGGTGCTTAAAGGTGCTGGACTCCCACATGGCCGACTATGGTTTGAGTCCTGGACCTGGCAGCTTGCTTTCTCACTTTCTCTCTCTCTCTCTCACTCTGTCCCTCTCTGGTCAAATTAAAATAAATAAATGAATAAATAAAGTTAAATAAAATAAAATTCTTCTTTAAAAAAAAAGAATAGGGAGAAAATATTAGTCACTTATGTCAAACTGTTACTGTCAACTAATACAACCTTATCAGTATTATACATCCTTAACAATAATCAAAAAGTGTAAAATACAGCAGTAATAAAGTCCTAATTACTTGTTGCTTTTTGGGAAGTTCTAAATAATTTGAGATGCTGAAATGCTACTCCAAGTATTATGTATCACTGTGGTTACTTTTCTTGGTATTCCTAAGTTATATTTGGAAAATTTCAAAATAACATTATCAATGAGATATACATGACAAGTAAAAAGAAGCCAGCCCTGGCACAGTAGTGAAGAAGACTGTATCCCTAATTGATCCTTAACTTAGCTGACTGCATAGTCTGAGTCCCAGACCAGATTGCTTGGGCAAAAAAAAAACAAACACGTCAGGCACATGCATGTCCATGCCCAAAATCCTGAAAAAAGAGAGAAATGGCAGAGAGGGAACTGTGTCCTGATCATGCCCCATGGAACGCTTTCTCCTCTCTTTCTCTCTCTCTCTCTCTCGCCAGTGAATGTACACACCCTCTGGCAAAATCTTAAGAAAAAAAGTAAAAGGGCTGAGTCGCTGTGACACGGTGGTAACGCTGGCACTTAGCAGAGCTGTTAGACCTATGGATCCCAGGGTTCAGATCCTCGGTAGGCCTGAAAGACAGGCCTGATGTACACGTGGGCATCCAAGTCCCTGAAGAGCTGAAGGCTGGGGAGAGAGACTAGCAGAATGAAGAGCATGATCGAGGGTGCTTTCTCTCTCGTGCACATAAATGTGCTACCACAAAAAATCTAAAAAGTAAAAGGTTCTTTTAGACATTTACATTTACAAGCTCAATTTGAGAGCCAAAAAATAGACTCCTCATGTTAACGGAGATGGAAAATAACAAAGCACCATACCCTAAGCAAGAGAAATTCTGGTTTCACAAAGTCCAGCAAATACATAGTATCAGGAGCTCGAAGCCAATCTGCGATGGATCTGTTGGTGGAGAACATCAGTGAGCATTACGGCTTTCAAGGAAGAGGCAAGATAAGCACGAATCTCAAGACATATTTAAAGCCTTTTTCCCCGTTTCAAAACTGCTCTATTTTTTCCTATCTACTTGAATATTTATGTATATACAAATCTATGTCTTATTGTAATATAAGCTCCACAGGGCAGATGTGTTTAGTTTTACTCACTGAAATATTCCCGGTGACCAAAAAGCGCTGACATTCTCCCAAATAGTAGGTAAACAATACATATTTTAGCCACTTCGTTAATTCTATACACACTTCTACTAAGAGGAAGAATTTAGAGCACTAAAAAGCTTCTTGAATCTTAGAATATTTTCAAATTAAAAGACTTAAAACATGGTCTCTATCTCCTACCAAAGCTACTCTTCTATGCAAAGTATAATGGAATAAACTGAAGGTTTACTACCAAGTGTCAACACTAGTTATAGGGGGCTGGGAAGGTAGAAGTTTCACTTATTAGGAAATTTCTTGAACTAAGCAGAATTTTTCTTTTTGGTTATTTTTTGTTATAGGGCAGGTGCACATGCCAGAGAGAAAGACTGCGAGAAAGTGAGAAATCACCCCGGGGGAGGGAAATGGCCACACCAATCCCTTCTCCTCTCAGGGTCTTGGGCATACATGCTCACAAAGCTGTTGTGATTTTCTTTTCTGTTCTTTTTTTTTCTTTCACATTTTTGCCATAGGTTGCATATGCTCACAAGAGAGAGAGAGAGAGAGACAGACAGAGAAAGAGGGAAAGTGAGAAATCATCTCCGCCAAGGGGGATGGTCATGCCACAATCCCTTCTTCTCCATCCTCCTCTCAGGATTTTGGACACACACACACAGACACACGTGCCCGGCAGGAGTTCTAAGCAACTGGGTCTGGGACTCGAATCGCAGTCAGCCATGTGTGATCCAGTGCCTTAACCCTCACACCATCTCACCATCTGCTGGCCTACAAAAACCATTTTTATAAACGGTAGCCAAGAACAAAATAATGTTAAATGTCTCTTAACTAGTCTTCACAATGACATGCAAAATAGTGGAAAGGAACCTGGCATTATTTGGATGGCAGTCATATCAACTATAAGAAAAAATTAATAGAATTTAGCAATTATATTGTCAAAATTGCAAAATATATTATTTCTAGGAAGAAACCTATATAATTTATAGTGTTTGAGAGAATGAAAATTAGGGTGATCTAGCACAGGAGAAATGAACACAATTTAACTTTGCGAAGATGAGAAAGAACATCACCGTCGTGGCGGGAGTGGAATGGTGTGGTGCAAATACCTGTTATTGGTCTTTAAGTATATCATAGCCAACGCTAGAGTTGCACCAGGACAGGTAACATCCACATTTATGGTATCTCCTTCCTGTTGAAAGAAAAGTTTATTCACGTCAAAGTGTTCTGAATTATAAAAATTCTTCTAAGCACTAGTCCCTAAAACTAACAATATTTACGAGGGTTGGTATGAAAACCACTATTTTCAAATTACCTTCTTAGCTTCTGGAATTTTCATCTGTTACTGATTTGAACTTACCTTGATTTGGTAACTTGGAGATTTATGCTTCTCCCTGTGCCTTCGTGCTTG
>NW_006160024.1:1631404-1658540 GCF_000334495.1 Tupaia belangeri chinensis
TCTTGCTTGGAAGCGCCTATGACCTCCAACCATGTACTGATAAAGCTGCTCAGGCACGTTGAGATCAGACATTCCTATCAAATTACTGCCATGCTGGAAAACAGAACAGACACGTGAAAAGACATCTTCTGGGAAGATCTATAATACCCATAACTTCAAAGCAGGGTATTTTGGAGATTTTTTCCCTCAATTTATATAAATATTCCTCAGGAGTTATATTCAAACTTATTAATAATTCTCATAAAAATTATATATTTAAGTACTTTCATTTCATAAAGTACAAAAAGGCTTTAAAATAAAGTTAATTACACTTAACAACAGAGTAGTATTAGAGATGTAAATGAAGCCTGTTCTATGAACAACTGAAAACTTTCATATTGTTCCTATTATTTTCCAGTAACGGTAACTATAACAACTTATTGAATACTCACTCTGGGCCAGGTACTAATCTGTGTTTAACATGAATTAACTTAATTCAACAATTCTACCACAAAGCTACAGATAAAACTCCCACTTGACAGATGAGGAAAGTGAACACAGAGGGATTAGGCCCCAGGTTACAAAAGTAGTGAGAGGCAGGGTTGAATGTAAAGCAACTGGGTTTTGCTCAGCAGTCCGCGGAGCACACGACTCAGTAGGCAGTAACGTAGTTAGATGACTTAACTCATCTAGAATACAGGTGCCAGTTCTTAGCTGAGACTCTTGCACTGCAGCACCAACATCTTTTGCTCAGGTATCAAATGTGAAGTCAAAACCCCAAAAGATGGTGGGACCAGCAGTTAGCGTAATGGCTATGTTGCTGAACTCCCACGTAGTCGACCGCGGTTCGAGTCCCAGACCCGGTGGCTTAAACTCACACCGGGCACGTGTGCGTGCGTGCTCAAGATCCCGAGAGGAGAAAGGAGGAAAAAGGATTGTGGCGTGGCCATCTCCCCTGGGGGGGGTGATTTCTCGCTTTCTGTCTCTCCGTCTCTCTCTGTCTGTCCTGCAAGTTCACGCGCCCTATAGCGAAAACCTCTCCAAAAAAAAAAACCCAAAAGATGATCAAACACAGGATGGATTGTGCATATAAGAAAAAGTTCATCCATTACAACTTTCTTTATATCATGTAGCTTGACCAAAGCACTGAATTGGTGGTTCTTCAAGGGAACCACATTCCAAGTGAAATAATCATTTAATAAATGTCCTTGGTAATTCTGTATATACCTCTTAGATGAAATTAAAGAAGGGGCAAGCTGATATTACATTTTGTCACAAAAGAAATGCTACTATGTGTGAACTGGGATACACAGTGAACAGCAGGATGACAAAAAAAGGTCAAACTTTACTTGTAGCAATGTCTGCTACAGGCTCTTAAGGTTTGCAACTGGATACATTTTCTCTAATTTCTGTTTCCTACATTACTGCCTACTGAGTAGGCAGCTCCGAGGACTGCTGAGCTAAACCAAGTCACTCACATTTAACCCTGCCTCTCACTACTTTTGTAACCTGGGGCCTAATCCCTCTGTGCTTCATTTTTCTCATCTATAAATGGGGTTTTATCTGTAATGGGCCATCATTTCTTCAACTCTTTTCAAAAACTTCATTACCTTAGTTCAGTCATGAGCACTTAAGTCTAAGCTAGAGAAAAAGAAATCTTAAGCCCCAGTGAGAGGACCAGCAGATGGCATAATCTCCATCTCCCACGTTGTTGACTGTGGTTAGAATCGTGGACCCTGCAGCTTAAAACTCACACTGGGCGTGTGTGCGTGCATACCCAAAATCCAAATAGGGGCGTGAAAGAGAAGGGACTGCAGTGTAGCCATCACCCCTGGGGGGTGATTTCTCGCTTTCTGTCTGTCTCTTTCTGTCTCTCTAGAGGGTGCACAAGCCCTATAGCAAAAAAAATCTGTCTTAAAAAAAAAAAAAAAAAAAGAGCACAGTCAGTACTACAAGCCCTCTCCTTTCACAGATCTGGGGCTTTGAAAAATACCCAGAAGGAGTGGGACTCAAACTGGGTTGCAGCACACAGAATGGCATTCAGAGTTCAGTGTCCAGGCTAGTCATGTCAACACGGACATGTCATAACTGAAATACAGGGAAGCGTGGACTCTGCTTACCCCCAAGCAGACCATGCCCAGGGCCAAGCCAGCGGCTAAGGAGTAGGACTCTCTGTCAGTGCAGTATTCCATTTCAGGACCAGGAGGCCGTCCTGTAAAAAGAAAGCAATGTAATTCAAGCCAGCCTCTTCAAACCCCAACTTGTAAAAATGTTAAAGTTTACTTTCTAGTAAGTTTCATAAGATAAAATGATTCAATAGAACACCACTGAGAAAGTTAGGACACCATCGCAAATGGTGTCCATAACTGTCAGTTTACTACAAAACAAAGTCCCCAAATGGTTCTTTTAATTTGCAAAATTAAGCCTTTATCAGCAATGACTTCCAAATACTTGAAACCTAGAGTTTTATATTCACACATACACACACGCACTAACACTATGAAGCAGAATGTGATGTTATGCTGTACTGGTTTTCATCAACAGTTACTGGTTCATACTACTTGGTCTTTTATCCTTGGTTCCTGAAGTACCAAGTGAAGTCATAAAGAAATTAAAACTCTCGCTCTAGAGGGTGCTGCACCAGACACAGGTGGAAGGAATGCTGCATAGAGAGGCCAAGATGAACGTGCAAAACCAGGCCTTCTGGGTTTTCCCAAGCCTATCACCATTAGATCACACCCTTTTGTAAGTCACATTTGTATGCAATTGTCCATGCTTCAACCATGACTAGGCAATGAAGTCTCCAAAAAAGTAAACAAGACAGGGTTAGGAGAGCTTCCAAGAGTTGAAAATGTGGGGGCCAGCAGATAGCGTGGTGGCTAAGGGTGCTGGACTCCCATATGGCCAACTGTGGTTTGAATCTTGGACCTGGCAGCTTGCCTTCTCACTTCCCCTACCCCTCACTCTGTCCCTCTCTGATTTTCATTAATTAATTAATTCATTAATTAATTAAAGTTAAATAAAATAATTCTTAAAAAAAAAAAAAAGAGCTGAACCTGTGAAGATTCCAGGGGTGCTCATGCCCCATCCCACATGCTTTGCCCTCTGTGACTCTTCATCTGCACCCTTCGTAATAGCCTTTATGATAAACCAGTAAAGGCTGGTGTTTCCCTGAGTTCTGTGAGCTGCTCTAGCAAATTAAGCAAACCCAAGGAGGGAGTAGCTGGTTGGTCAGAAGCACAGGTGAAACAACCTGGGTTTTGTGACTGGTATTAAAAACGGGGGCAGTTTTGAGGACTGAGGCTTCAACCTAAAGGATTTTACTCCGCCTTCAAATAGTTAAGTGAATTGAATAAGAGGACACCTAGCGAGTACCCACTGCTTAAGAATGGACTGCTTTCTTGACCTATGGGAGAAATCCCTACAATTGGTCACAGATGTCTTCTGTGTTGACCTGCGGTGTGAAAGTAAAAAAACAAGTGACATTTTCCCCTTTAAATAAGGAAAAATAATTTTTTAAAGGGAAGAATATGCAAAAAAGCTTTAATATTTAATCTTTTGTATCTTATTTTGTTTGGTTATTTTTCTAACTCATTCATTAAATGTGGTAAAAACATGTTAAAATAACTACAATGAATAAAAAGGACTTTATGCTTTGAAGTTGTTACACACTGTGTTTTTAGACATTTATTCTGAATCTAGATAATACTGAGCCCTACCAACACTGATCCTAATAGTTTGGCTGGATGTAAGATTCATATTTTTAAAAAGTATCCGTAACTCTGACTCTACCCCTCAGAACAACAAAATAATATTACATGGGGCCAGGCCACAGTAGCACACTCTGGTGACCACTACTACTTGGGAGGCTGAGGCCACATAAGAGACATGGGTTTCATACCCCCGACAGGGCACAGTGGCATAAGCCTAAAATCTTAGCAACTCAGAAGGATGGCAATGTAGTAAAAAAGAAAGAAAATGTATAGACTGCTCCCTCTGAAAATTTGCAATTCTAGAATATTATCCTGGGGGCAGGGGAGATGCAAAAGAAGAAAAAATTACACAAAGGTCATCATTGCAATGTTTATACATAACAGCAAAGAGAAACAACCTAAAATGTCTGGAAAATAAAATTTAAAAACTTAAGTATTGGGTTGTTGGAAAAGTCATAATGCATTTTTCACAGAAAAACATAAAAAAGTCATGACTTTTTCCAACAACCCAATATTTTACAAAATGTCAACCTGATGATACAAAATTGTTAAAACAATTATATACCAAAGAGGCAGAATAAAAAGGATGTACATTTGACAGTAATTATATGAAAGCATATGCAGACCTGAATTGAACATGAAATCTCTACATGTAACATGTGAGACTGTACAGTGACATAAGACATCATCATGATACAGCCAAGGAAAGTTCAATTACCCCACAGACAAACAAGCTCTCAACACCCAGTGCTGAGTGTGTCCTGAATAACTGCTCCAGATCAACAATTTATGCTACTGTTTACTTTGGTGTCAGAACATTCCAGCTTTGTGAATAATTTGGTATTACAGTAGGCTAAATTACTGGTTTCTGTCTCCACTACCAGGCAGTGCTAGGTAAATCTACACCTTTGACATGCCCTCAAAGAGGACCAGGTCATCTAACTGGCTCTGGCCTGGGATCTTAGCCAGCACAATGGAAGCAAAGATCTAAAATGTACTCTCATTATCTGGTTCTCTCTCTTACAAGTCCAACGTCACCACGAGAAAAACATATCATCTATCCTGGGTCCCACAATAAGGCTTATGAAGGAAAACCAGAGTAGCTGACCCACAGAACTACAGCCCAAAGCAGAAATGCCCAGGCCAATTCTACAGTCATTTGTTATGAAGCATTATTGTGGCAATATCTGAATGACACAATCATACTAAAGAACAATACATCTTCAACAATATATTCTGAAATATATCTAGGAAAGGTCTTCAACAGGTCAGAACAGAACATATGTGCATAAGTTCTTAACTAAATTACAGACATAATAATCATGCTAATAGCATTTCTGTTGTCAGAAAAAGTTAACAACAGGAACCTGCAGTTAGCATAATGACTATGTCGTTGGACTCCCATGTAATCAACCATGGTTCGAGTCCTGGACCTGGTGGCTTAAACTCACGCTGGGCACGTGTGCGTGCGTGCCTAAGATCCTGAGAGGAGAATGGAGGAGAAGGGATTGCAGTGTGGCCAATCCCCCTGGGGGGTGATTTCTCATTTTCTGTCCCTTTGTTTCTCTCTGTCTTTCTGGCAAGCACATGTGCCCTATAGCAAAAACCTCTGCAAAAAAAAAGAAAAAGAAAAGAAAAAGTTAACAACACAAAGCATTTCAAAAAAGTTGTGAGCACCTTACCATTTCCAAGTTCCTCACCAACATACCCACCAGTACATAAAGGAGAAAATTAGAAATCAATCACTTCCATTCTGTTGGAAGTGCTGTGTCTAACAGAATAAACACTGTAAGAGTACAACCAAAACAATCAACTTTTGAGTTTTAAGTACAGGTCACTGCTAGACATTGGCTGGTAAAGACACAGCAGAATAAACAACGTGCATGCATGATTAAGATTGTTGGTACCTCATCAAATATGAACACCTGAGCTTAGTAATGGATTGGCCAAATAAATACAGAGGCTAATGACCTGCACAGTAATATTAGCCTTTGAAAGCATTACTTGCAGTTTTTGTTTTTGTTTTTTAGTACCTGGCCATACTATAATCACAAAAGCCACCGTTGTTTCCCTTAATTTTTATTATTTTATTATCATTTTTGCTTGGGTGCATGTAGAGTAGGCGTGAGCCCAAGCAAAATAAGTACATGCCTAGGAAGATTCACCACTATTAATCCCATACCTATTTCAGCCAACAGGACTTCTGCAGTGTGTCTGTGAGCTGTCCCTTGATATACCAGGCCAATACCCACCACAGCAGCCACTTGGACATTGTGAGGAACATCAAGCTCTGTAGACGTTGGGGGTAAGAGGGCAGGTATGTGAATGCTTAGAAGCCGAGTAATTGACATATCCATAGTGCCCAGTTTTGCAGCAGAAACACCAAGTAGCAATCCAATGCTTGTCATTTCATGGCCCTAGAACAAAACGAGAATGAAACTTAAGAGTCAGTATCAAAACAAATACATAGTTTTAAGTAAAACACTGCCTGCCACTTTCAATAAGTACTTTCATGTGGCAAACACAGTCAGAGGTACTGTAAATATAGTAACAAATAAAATAGATATGGTCCATGGTCTCATGAAGCCAGTGCCCAATGGGAGAAAAAGTGTTAAACAGAAAACATGTAAATATATTAACAAAAATTACTACAATGAAAAAGTACAAAGAATTTTAAAAGAATATTTTAAAGGAACATAATTTAGAATACAGAGGTTGAAGGATTTTTAAGAAAGAAATCTCTAAAGAAGATTATATTAAAACATTTATAATAGGACCTAAAGAGAGATTACACATTAGCCAGAAGGGTCAGAAAGGAGAGTACTTAAGTTTAGAAGGCAAGGGAGAACGTTTACAGTTAACAGCATGTTGTAAATGGTTCTGACATGATTCAGAAATAAACCTTCAAAAGTGACCACACAGTGCCGAGATATTCAATATTCTTTCCAAAAAACAATGCTAGTACAACCAAAGAGCCACATGCAGAAGAGTGCACTGGATCCATTCTTTACATCACACACACAATATCAACGATCCACAGACCTAATGGCAAGCACTAAAGCTATAGAACACTTAGAAAAAAGCATAAGTGCGAACCTTAGTAACCTTAGGTTATGCAAGGCCTTCTTATACAAGACAATAAAAACAGCTACAAATAAAAAACAGGTGAACTGGACTTCATCAAAACTAAAAGCTAATGCGCACGCATTCTCTCTCTCTGTCCTTCTCTGGTCAAATTAAAATAAATAAAGTTAAATAAAATTATTCTTTAAAAACAACAACAAAAAAACCACTAATGCTTCAAAATGCACCATCAGAAAATAAAGGTACAACTCACAGGATGGGGGAAAAATTCTGCAGATCACACATCTGTTAAGTAACTAATACATAGATTACATAAATAATAAGTATGGACAATAAGATAATCCAACTGAAAAATAAGTAAAGCTTATCAGTGAGTAGGATCACACAGTCTCCTAGAATGTGTATTATAAGCAACGAAAGATCATGAAATGGTCTTTATCAGAGGAGTGACATATTGTGATTAACACTTGAGAAAGATGACTCTGCCTGCTATGAGACACATGGATTTAGAGGTGTAAGACTGTAGGAGGAAGAGGGAATACAATGGCAGACAGAGAAGGCATGATGCCAGGTGCTAATAGCATAAATTCTCACCTTGGTCAAGTAGTCATGGATATTGAGAGTAGCCAGCTTGGTAAGGTGCCCATTTAGACCCAGGGCCATGAGAAAGCCAGCATACTCATTGGCTAACTCAGCATGCTTGGGCTTATTGTAAACAATCCAAGCCGAGTCGATCTGGGAGGCGGGGGCTATCTTCAGGCCAGCAGCCACGCCATTATGAAAGCTAGCCCAGCTTGTCATGTTAGGAGGCACATCGATGTTTCCACTATTAAGGTCTACTGTTGTATTCCGAGGAGGGGCCCGCCCTATCCAACCAAACAAAATTTAACATTGAGAATTCACAAAGTTAATATTGCTACATTTAGATCTTTGAAAACAAGACTACTTTTTTCTAGTTTCAAAGCCCTTAATCCCATAGTACCTGAAATGTTATTAGGTCTCTGTGAACGCTTGAATTTTTAATTTAAAGAGAAGGTCAGGCCATGTCACAATCCTTCTCCCTCAGCCTTCTAGCTGGGACTACAAGCATATGCTGCCGCACAGTTCTTTTTCAGAATCTCAGCACATTGCCTAGGCCAACCCCAAGTTCACAGTCCTCCTGCCTCAGCCTTCCTGAGTCACTGGATTAAAGGCACATGCCACAGTGCATATCCTCTAGGATGGACTAGGAATCAAACCTAGGCCTCCCACACGGTCCCAGCCTATTGAGTACAGTACCTTAGCAATGTGGGCCCCTCTAGCTGGACTTGATCACTTCAACTTTTACACATGTGAGTAAATCTTAATGCAACAACCTTAACTGTTTAAAATAGTTCATTGCAATTTTTGCTAAGGTGCATGGGGTTGTAAGATAACTGATAGTAATTTAACTTGATACAGATAAAGGATACTTGCTACCCTAAAATCTTCCCCTCAAACAGCAGAGAGCTAAATTAAAAACCAAAATGAAAATTAACATCCCAGTTAAACTATATAAATAAGTTCTAACAAACAATTGATGATACTGATATTAATTTCAAATATTCCATGCCATATTGTTCTCTGGACATTAAGGAAAAATGACATTTTGAAAAGAGACAAGGAACTTTATAAATTTGTTCCATCTCATCTATATATGACTATCTCACTATATATAGATATCTAATTATATGCTATTGTCAAAAATCCCAAGTTGCATTTAGAGATAGCTATATAAAAACATCTCTTTATAGTCTTGAGTCATGTAGTAGAGTATAAAAGAGCACTTATTGGGACCAGCAGTTAGTGTAATGGCTATGTCGCTGGACTCCCACGTAGTCGACCATGGTTCGCGTCCCGGACCCAGTGGCTTAAACTCACGCCAGGCGCCTGTGCGTGCATACCCAAGATCCTGAGAAGAGAATGGAGGAGAAGGGATTGAAGCGTGGCCATCCCCCCTGGGGGTGATTTCTCACTTTCTCTCTGTCTCTGTCTGTCTGGTGAGCACACGTGCCCTATAGCAAAAACCTCTCCAAAAAAAGAAAAAAAAAAGAGCACTTATTAAATTTAACTTTATGGCCAATTTATGTAAAACCAATGTAAATTTAATGGTTGTAATGCTGTATGTTCTCTCTAAATTTTTTTCTTGTTTCTTTTGGCTTTGATGTAAATAGTACAAAAATATAGAGTTCTTTTTATTTTAAATATTCTTAGTTCAAAGGATAAACATTTAAAATAAATGTTCTAATTATTACATAATTACCCAGTTTGGTGAAGCACTGAGAATATGGTTTTAAGAGTTCTAAAACAGTATGTGAAATAATTATAAATAGATGTATAGTGTATTATTTGTAGCATGTGCACACAAACAAACATATACACAAAGCAAAAGCACCAAATAAAACTGTCTTTACCATTTGCTTTGTGAACCTAAAAGCTAACTCAATTGCTAGCATTAGCACCACAATGAGTAACAAGTTCATGAGTTATATTTGTATTTCTCAAATAAGGCAGGGAGATCAATACTAAACAGGTAACCTTTCTAACACATTCATTCATTGTATGCATAAGACAGACACTTACACACACCAAGTCATCCAAAATTAATTCATCTCATGCCAATTTTGCATGGGATTCTTTTTAACCAAAAATTTATGAAAAATTTTGTGTGAACCTATCATATGAAAGATTAGTAAAATGAGCATCTATATACTATACCTTCCATCAAAATTCGGTAACTGTTCAGATTTTACCACAGTTGCTTTATCTTTGAGAGAACAATCTAAATACTGAAAGCAACTCTGCTCACTATGCCTCTCAAGATTAGGGCTTAGGAACAGAAATGATATGGGAGACAGGGATGTGTTCTTCACTCAGATGATCACCTCATTTCCTGCATGATGCTCAAAGCACGAGCTCTTTACAAATCTGAGTGGCACTCTAGATTTTCAAAATTATATAGTTTAAAAAACTGGGGACCAGCAGTTAGCGTAATGGCTATGTCACTGGACTCCCACATAGTCAACCATGGTTCGAGTCCCGGACCCGGTGGCTTAAACTCACGCCGGGCGTGTGTGCGTGCGTGCCCAAGATCCCGAGAGGAGAATGGAGGAGAAGGGATTGCGGCGTGGCCATCCCCCCTGGGGAGTGATTTCTCGCCTTCTGTCTCTCTGTCTCTGTCCTGCTGGCGAGCGCACGCACCCTATAACAAAAACCTCTCAAAAAAAAAATAAAAAACTGGTCAGGCCCAGCCTTAGTGGTTCAGGTCATAGGGAGCTCTCTACCGCGGTGGAGCCCTTTAAAGACTGCAATAACCTGAACACCCTGGGCACACCTGTGAGGAGAGCTGGCTGGAAGGTAGGTGGGAGATCAGGGCAGGACCAGACCGTGTCAAGAATGGCTGTTTCTCTCTCTCAATAAAATAAACTTCAGAAAAATAAATAAAACATTGTGTAGTTAAATTTGCATGTATTATATACTCTACATTACTGCATACATGACCATATGCTTTTTGTACAATTTTCATAAAACTGCAAATATTAGAAGGGATTTTTTCTTTTTCTTTTTCTTTTTTTTTTTTTTTTTGATTTTTTTTTTTTTTTTTTTTTTTTTTGAGATTTTTGGTATAAGACACGTGTGTTCACTGGAAAGACAGAGACAGAGATAGAAAGTGGGAAATCATCCCCTGAGGGAATGGCCACACCACAGTCCCTTTTCCTCATTCTCCTCTTGGGATTTTGGGCATAGACGCACATGTGCCCAGCGTGAATTTTAAGCCTCCAGGTCTAGAACTTGAACCATAGTCAACTACGTGAGAGTCCAGCAACATAACCATTACGCCATCTGCTGGTCCCTAGGAGTGAGTTTGAATGGTAATGTCAACTATATGTAATTGTTGTCTTTAGAATATATTCAAATCGGGACCCTGTTGGAGGTGCTGTCTCTCGCTCATGGAACAAATGAATAAATAAACATTAAAAGTGAAAAGGAGTATACAAGCCCAGTTGTGGTGGCCTAAGTGGGAGGGCACCGACACTCAGTGACTGAGGCTGCATGGAAGGCCTAGGTTTGGTTCCTGGCTGAGCCTAAACAGTGTGAAAGTGTGAGGGCACACGCCTGTACTCCTAGCTAACGGGAGGCTGAGGCAAGAGGACAGTGACTGGATAAGACTGTCAAAAAGAACTGTTTCTGTCTCCCTGTTTCTCAAATGTTCTCTCTTTTCCTCTCTCGAAAAATTTTTTGGGTCAGGTGGTGTCACACTGGAGCCACACAGGAAAGGTCCTCGATTTGTGTCTCGGGACCTCCCTGAGCACACTCAGTGTACATGCACCCACTGCCTAGGCCACTGAGACAAGGGACGGATCGGATCAAAGCATGAATATACTTTAGGAATACTTGTCTGTCTTTCTCGCTCTCATGGAAGAAACAAATAAATTAAAAAAAAAAAAAAAAACCAGGTAGCACAGTGGTTATGGTGCTGGTCTCCCACATGGCTGACTGCAGTTCGAGTCCCAGACCTGGCAGCTTGAAAATCACCCCAGGCATACGTGTGTGCCCAAAATCCCAGAAGGAGAATGGGAGAGAAGGGACAGTGGCATTGCCATGATTTTTCACTTTCATTGTTTCCTTCTCATTGTTTCCGTTTCTCTCTGGCAAGCAGATGCACTCTGTAGCAAAAACCTTACAAAGAAAAAAGAATTTTAAAAATAAATATGGAAAGGGGACCAGCAGTTAGCATAATGTCTATGCTGCTGAAATCAAATGTAGCCAACCGCGGTTCAAGTCCTGGACACGGTGGCTTAAACTCTCACTGGGCGCATGTGCATGTGTGCCCAAGATCCCGAGAGGAGAATGGAGGAGAAGGGTTTGCGGTGTGGCCATCCCCCCTGGGGGGGTGACTTCTCACTTTCTATCTCTCTGTCTCTTTGTCTTTTTGGCGAGCACATGCGCCCTACAGCAAAAACCTCTCCAATAAATAAATAAATAAGGAAAGATGATCGCTATAGAGTAATTTTTAGAAGAATTATTTATGTAATTTTATTTATTATTATTTAATTTGCTATAGGGCATGTACACTTGCCAGAGAGAAACAGAGAGAGAGGTGAGAAAGCAAGCCACCAGGTCTGGGACTCGAATCAAGGCTGGCATGTGGGAGTCCAGAGCTTTAACTACCATGTCACCTGTCGGCCCCTATAGAGTTAATTTTAAACCCAATTTCTAGACCCATCTGTGGAAGTATGAACTGGCTAATGTTGCTACCTGTCTGCTATTGAGTCCGGATGGGAGGTTTGGGTTCAATTCATGGCCCACCCAAAAAGCCAGGCATGGTAGTGTACACCTACAGTCCCAGCTACTTTCTGAGAAGCTGAGGCAGAAAGACTGACCTGCAAGATCCTGCCTTAAAAAGAAAACAAAAATCTTTCAATACAGATTTAAGTTTTCTGATAATTAAGCAAATATTAAATTATAAATATGCAGAAATAAAATTGGGAAACGCATGTACCAAAAAGTTAACAGAGAGTAGGACTACCATAAGTCAACATATCTTCCTTTTGCTTAATATATTTTCTTGTTTTGTATAATAATCATATAATCATAATATGAAGTAAGACATTTTAAGACTATATTTATTACACTTCAAGGCTTTAAGATTCAATGATCTCATCAATAATATCTTTCTGAAATTCTCCAAGTAACTTTTCATATCTTGAAATAATTGCATTTTAAAAAAATGGGCTAGGTAAATAAAGAAAGTTTAAAAAAAATGGGCTAGGTTCTACTCCTCTCAACGTTTAGTTTGATTCACTCTTTGAACTTAATCACCACTATAACAGCTATTAACGATATTTTAAAATCACTGAGGGAGCAGTGCTTTGATTTTTAACTAAAATAATTTTAAAAACTCCACTTATGCATGGACTTAAACAGATTTCCTTTCTCACTGGGCCCAGAACATAACATACCAGTCAGATTCAATTTAGGAATAGGCAGTGGTTCTGTTGGAACAGGATGGTATGAAAACAAGGTAAACATTCCTCGTCCGACTGGAAGGGCCATAGTTCGCTGACACAACTGGAGCAATCTATAATTAAAATACAATCAACATGTAAAAAACTTTCAAGAAGTACAACTGAAATGTAATCTATAAGTAAGAATTTCAAAAGGAGGCATCTATGTAAGATGAAGGTAAATCCGTACAAAGATGTGGGTAACCCACCCACTCACAATTTCTCATTTTAATCTTCTTGCTGCCACTAGAAACTCTCAGAGGGAGATGTATTTCCTTTGTTTTGTTTCACATTTGTGCTGAACGAAAACCAACTGGCCTATAAGCCCAGCTAACTCTCCCTAGGTGTCCAAAAAAAAAAAAAATTTAAAATTCTGCTCTGATTGACGCTAACCTTCTCAAGGGTTACAATGCTTTCTGAATTTCATCGCTGTTATTTTCAGGGCAGCTGGTCTCAGCACATGAGATTCTCCCATCTCCATTAGGTCAACACAGACTCAGAAGTGCCACCTCTGTGATCTGTGCACAAGAAGGAACAGAAGTCCCTATACCGAAGGTGAACAGACTGCATGGTGTCTCCAGGGAAACACAATCAGTTTTTTTATGTGATGATAGGATTTATAAGGCTAATTCCACCATTACATGAAAATGGTCAAAATGGCTTGTAAGGCTACTATATAAAATCAATATATCACTGTTTAACTTCTGTGTTAAGATAAGTTACATTCCAGGGACCAGCAGTTGGCATAATGACTATGTCGCTGGACTCCCATGTAGACGACCGCAGTTCGAGTCCTGAACCCGGTGGCTTAAACTCATGCTGGGCACATGTATGTGCATGTCCAAGATCCCGAGAGGAGAATGGAGGAGAAGGGACTGCAGCGTGGCCATCCCCCCGGGGGGTGATTTCTTGTTTTCTGTCTCTCTGTCTCTCTCTTTCTGGCGAGTGTACATGCCCTATAGCAAAAGCCTCTCTAACAACAACAACAACAAAAAAAAGGCTAACATTTTCTCTGCAGTCAAGGCCATTTATAAGCACGCTCCTTCCCTAACTGTACACACATATAACTGTTTTTCGAGCTCTCTGGAGAGGAAAATTTTGATCTCCTTAGATTCTTTGAGAACACAGCCTCTGCATTAATTTGGAATCATTGAAATTAAAAGCTGTATACCACAGAATTTCTTAGTGGAAATCGTACACATAATCCAGTCCAACCTTGCGGAAGGCACAAAATTAATGATAATAATAACCCAGTATTCTTCAATCTAGTATGTCACTGATCCTAAGACGTACCACTATCTCATGAGATGAGGTACTAAGAGAAAGCACTGCCAATTAAACTATGATACCTATTGACTGAAAGACACATTCTGTTTTCAAAGATTTTAAAAAGTAGAAAAACTAGCATCCTAGAATCAATCAACACTATTAATAATTATGGTGACCTGCGCTGGCCTTGACTAAGCACTAAGTGCTATGTAGAAATAACTCACCTGATAACAGAACAGCCCTAGGAGGTATGAATGCTATGATCATGCTATTATTACAGCAAGAGGTTAAGCAGTTTATTCAAAGTCACAGCAGATAGCGCCTAAGCCTGGCTCGAGCAAGCACATCACTACTAAGCTCTACATCCATCTTTCCTGTCACTCCATCTCCTCATGCATAGGTGACCAATACGAGGGTATATGCATGGAGAGAAAACAGTGATCTGGACATTACAACTAACTTAGATCTTCCATAGCCTGGGGCCAAGTGTGGGTAGCCCTTCCCCTTGAAGCGGTACCATAAGAAAAAGGAAAACTACAAACCACCAAGCACATTCCTTGCTACACTCATCATTAGCAAAGGAAAGACAGATGATGGAGACTAGGTAGGTAAAAGGATAGGAGAGAATTTGAAAATATAAGTTGAAGTACCCCAAAGCAATAGCTCTGAAACGTCACTGGCACGTGACAGTATTACTACAGACTCTTACAATTTATTGACATGTATCACATGTTCCAGAGTGGTAGGAGAAAGCTTAGAGAGTATTACCTATCACATCAAAAAAACTACACTGAAAAAGAAAAGCAGCGCTCACCCCACAGTATAGCAGGTAAGTACTGAGAGGAGAAGTCAGATCCCAAATGAGAAATGAGGGTTTGAGTCCTGACCATGGCAGTCTGAAAAGCAGAGTACATGCTCATGCCCAGGACCCTGGTGAGATAAAGAACTAGAGGAAAAAGGACTGCAGTGTGACCAGGCCACATTGGGGTGGAGGCAGAGTGCTCTCCATTTTCCCCATCTTGCCTCTTTCTTCCTCCCTTTTCCCATGTGAGTACACGCTAGCTATAAAAATAAAATGAAACAGCCATCTATTCCCAATCAAGAAACAGAAGAGGGGCCGGCAGGTGGCGTGGTGGTTAAGGGCACTGGACTCTCACATGGCCGACCACAGTTTGAGTCCCAGACCTGGCAGCTTACTTTCTCACTTTCCCTCTCTTTCTCTCTCTCTCTCCCTTGCTCTGTCCCTCTCTGATAAAACTAAAATAAAGAAAGAAAGTAAAATTAAAAAAAGAAAGAAGAATGAGTGCAGTGTTTTGCTTTGTTTGTAAAGTCTCATGTGAACTATTAGGAACTACCAGCAAAATGGTTTTAGATTCATCTTTTCAAATAATACACTGCTTTACTTCAAGAAGAGGGTTCGAGATACAAAAATTATGCCTTCAAAACCCAAAGATATTATGAAAACATGTACAGTTTATTAAAGTTGGACAAATACCTAAAATACATGGGACATTTTTAACTTTAAAGTATTCATTTTTTAGGATTTTAAAGCTAAAAACTTAAATAAACAAGTCTCAAATATAACAAAAAAGGTGACAATAGACAATGAATGGTATTTACCTGTTTTCTTTTTCTTCAATGAACTCGTGGTCACTAAGTTCCGGGTACTGCACTACATTGACACGGACAGGATGTGCACTTTGAAGAAGCCTTCGCACGTCCTGCACCCTTAAATCTTCGCTCCATATCAATGACATAACCTCCTGATTCATGTCATTCATGCCATCATCCTCCTCCTCAGTCTCTGTTCCTGAAGGAACATCTGATGAGAGTACCTGAGTAACAGACTTCATTATAATAACTTAAAAAGCAGCAACATGAACTTATTGAACATGAGGATTTACATCAGGCTGATGTACCACAACTAACCAGTAGAGAATGCATTCATTCTAAAGCAGGGATGGCTGGATTCTCAACGTGTGCTGGGGCCCTAACCAACAATCTTTTTAGAAAGTACCATATAATGGACCTGCAAGTGCACCATGTACATGCGTGCCCAAAATACCTGAGAAAAGAACAGAGAAGGGACTGCTGCATGGCCATCTCCCTGAGAGGTGTGTTCTCACTCTCTCAATGTGAGCAAGTTCTCTATAGCAAAATTAAAAAAAAAAAAAAAGAAAGAAAAAAGTGGGACCAGCAGTTAGCGTAATGGCTATGTTGCTGGACTCCCATGTAGCCGACCACAGTTCAAGTCCCAGACCCGGTGGCTTAAACTCATGCTGGGTACGTGTGCATGCATGCCCAAGATCCCTCGAGGAGAATGGAGGAGAAAGGACTGCAACATGGCCAACCCCCCTGGCAGGTGATTTCTCGCTTTCTATCTCTCTGTCTCTCTGTCTTTCTGGCGCGTGCATGCGCCCTGTAGTAAAAATCTCTCCAAAAAAAGAAAGAAAAAAGTACTCTGTTGCCTACTTGGAAATATCCTTTATTGTACTGAGGGGAAAAGTCAGGAGGCTGAATCAACTGAATCATTTTAAATAAATTATAAAAATATAACTATATTTTAATCATTAAAAAAATTATTGCAAGGAGAATATGAACTCTGCCATTACCAACGAATTCATACTTAAATACTGTCTGTTGCATAATAGAAGCAGAAGGGAAAAAATCTGGACGATACACCAAAGGTAGGGGGAAGTCAGGTAACTGTTTTTTTCCACTTTAGTATTTTAAATAGACTGGATCGTGGTTGGTTTTCTTTTTCTTTTTCTGTTTTCCTAAGTATGTTTCAAATAGAAGTTTCTTAGAAGAGAAAGGATTAAGCTGCACTGAAGCAACAGAAGGGGTAATTCTCTGACTGTCATCTTGCCTTCATAAACAGCATGTGCTTTCATATGGAACCTCCTATCCCCAATAAATAGGTCAACTCCAACAGAGCTGTGAGTCATGTGAAACTCTTCATCCTCTCTCAAAAAGTTTTGAACTCCTTTAACAAAATATTAACTCCTAGTTTAAACATTAAAGTTCTGTAACATTTAAGTGGAAGCAACAAGATTACCCTGAAAAACAAGCAAAAACAACAACAGCAGATATGGCCAGATAACAGTTTAATTCCGATGCGTTAGCCCTAAAATATCGACCCAAAGAGCTAACAAATTGAATTTAGATGGGATTAATTATAAAATGTAACCTCAAATAACTGAACAAATTGAATTTAGATAATATTACCCAAAATGACAATTAAAAACAAATTAATGTTTCATACTAATAGTGTTGAAATGCTCTTTTAGTAACAGAAGAGATATAAACTCTAAAGACTTCCTAAAAAGGAACTCTGCTGGAGACTGGATCCCCATGAAAACTGAATCTGGCATAGGTCCATATTAAGCATCTCTGGGGTTAGGAATAGGTTTCATTATAGGTTCAAAAGCAGCATTCATAGTCTAATACCTAATATGGCTTAGAAATATTTAACAAATACATTTGATTATTATTTGTTGACTTAAAAGGCTAATAAGAGATGAACCAAATTTCCGGCATTGTCTCAGGACATAAACAAGTAGAAGAAACGAGGAGTGGAATGATGATCCCTGAATCCTTCTAAACGAGGTGCTACTGTTATTTTTTAAATATTTATTTATTTAATTATCTTTTTATTTTTTGTCATTTTCAAGCCACTGGATGCAGGAGTGAAATCATATGGAAATCCAGCATCTTAATTGCCACACCACCTCCTGGCCCCCAGAGGTGCTACTATTTTATTTTTAATTTGCTAGAAAGTGTGTACTCTTACAAGAGGTGAGGGGAGGATGAGAAAGCACTCCCAACAGGGGATGGTCACTTCCCAATCCTGTCTCCTCCACTCTCCTTTCAGAATTTTGGGCATGAATCCAGCAATTCTTATTTTATTTTTCTTTTCTTTTCTTTTTTTGGAGAGGTCTTTGCTTTAGAGCACGTGCACTTGCCAGAAAGACAGAGAGAGACAGAGAGACAGAAAGTGAGAAACCACCCCCAGGGGGGATGGCCACATCGCAATCCCTTCTCCTCCATTCTCCTCTTGGGCATGCACATCCACGCGCCCGGCGTGAGTATAAGCCACCGGGTCCGGGACTCAAACCACAGTCAACTACATGGGAGTCCAGCAATATAGCCATTATACTAACTGCTGGTCTCAAGCCCAGCAATTCTTCAAGCCAGGTCCAAGATTCGAACCACACAATGGGCCATGTGGGATCCAGTCACCTTAACCACCATGCCACCAGAGGGCCCAATGTGCTATTTATTTTTAAAATTTAACTACTGTTCTTGAACTTTTAAGTTTCATTTTAAAATTTTGAGAGAGGTTGATTAAAAAAGAGATAGCTGGAGAGTAACAAAATATTTCACTTTATATTTACAGGCTACTTAGAACTTATTCTTTAAAGAAAATTTGATGAAGGACAGTATTTCAGGAGAGATAACTTAGGATACCTTCTAAACAACTCAAGTGGTAAATAAAAATTTTCTTCTTGGGGCTTTAGTTTTCTGTGATTAAATAAATACATTTATATGTGGTTAAAATGATAAATCAAGAAGTCACATATCAAAAAGTATAAAAGAGAAAATAGCTATACATTAACTAGCCAATTTAGGATACACATGCTATCCCTTTTCAATGCTATGTAGTAATTACAGAGTAGTTCATTACTAATATGGTACTGGTAAATCTCAAAAGTTGAAATCCTGACTCAGCACGTGTTCCGACTCAAGGCAAAGGTAGGTTCAGGCAAGACAATATTCACAAACTCTCCTGTTCCACATTCAATTTACAGTTATAATATTAAGATATGTCTAGTTATAAACTAGCATATAAAAAGCAAACTGATATACAGACTTGTAAAACTTATAAAAATATATAAAAGAAAAAGAACATTTACACTCTGATTTTACTTTGAGGACACAATTGAACTTTGAACTTTTACATTGGTACTCACAGATTTCCCTTTGGGTAAGTTTCCTTCACAGGCCTGTTTGGAAAGATCCTGACGTCCAATCAAGAGACAGACGGCCTCTGGCCAGTCTGAAGCAGGCTGCTCACGACAGTGGTAAATAGCATCTCTGATGGGAAGGGCAATTCCAAAGGGAAGAGTTTCCAAATCTCTTAATGTGAACCCTTACAATGAAAGGAAGAAAGAAAAACTTTTGATCTAGACTTGCTCCTGAACCAATTATCCTCAGACTGAAGTCAGTTAACACCTATCTTGTCAAATAATAAAAATTCACAGGACCAGCAGTTACCGTAACGGCTATGTCACTGGACTCCCATGTAGTTGAACGTGGTTTGAGGCCTGGACCCGGAAGCTTAAACTCACACCGGGCGCGTGTGCATGCATGCCCAAGATCCCGAGAGGAGAATGGAGAAGGGACTGCGGCGTGGCCATCCTCCCTGGGGGGTGATTTCTTGCTTTCTGTCTCTCTGTCTGTCTCTGTCTTTCTGGCGAGCACACGCACTCTATAACAAAAACCTCTCCCCCACAAAAAAAAATTCACTTCATTCATCTTGCTACCAGATGAATGTCTTCTTTCTACTACGTTACAGGGCACATGTGCTCACCACGAGAGACAAAGAGAGTAAGATAGGAAGAGAAGAAAAGTGAGAAATCACCACCCAAGGGGTATGGCCACACTGCAATCCCTTCTCCTCCATTCTCCTCTCGGGATTTTCAACATGCATGCACACGCACCCAGGCTGATCCTCAAGACAATGGATCCTAGACTCAAACCACATAGTTGGCCATCCAGCCACCTTAACCTGTGCCACCTGCTAGCCCCCAGATTAATGTCTTGACATCAGGGACTAGCATAAACTGTCTCTTAAAAAAAAAAAGAAAATCTGAAGAAAAGACAAACAATTCAATAGGAAAAACAGAAAAAGATATTTTCCAAAAGAAGAAACAGAAATGAACAATAAACATTAAAAGATGCTCTACTTAACAGATGATTGAGAAAATGCAAATTAAAACCACTAGGAGGGGCCAGCAGGTGGTGTGGTGGTTGGGATGCCAGACTCCCACATGGCTGACTGCGGTTTGAGTCCCAGACCAGAAAGCTTGCTTTCTCACTTTTTCTTTCTCTCTCTGGTCAAACTAAAAATTGATAATAAAATAAATAATTTAAAATAAAAAACCACTGGAAAGGGACCAGCAGTTAGCGCAATGGCTATGTCGCTGGACTCCCATGCAGTAGACTGTGGTTCGTGTCTTGGACCCGGTGGCTTAAACTCACACCGGGTGCACGTGCGTGAGTGCCCAAGATCCCGAGAGGAGAATGGAGGAGAAGGGATTGCAGCGTGGCTATCCCCGCTGGGAGGTGATTTCTCGCTTTCTGTCTCTCTGTCTCTATCTGGTGAGCGCACACACCCTACAGCAAAACTTCTTAAAAAAAAAAAAAAAAAAACCACTGGAAAATATAATTTCTCACTGTCTCCCAGTTCTAGCCAGTATAAAGGAAGCAAGGCCTAGTTAACAAAAAAGTTCTTACCTACGTTAGTCATCCAGACAACTAATCTCTCAGCTAGGCAAGAAACAGGTGTAGAGTGCCTGAAACTAAACCTGTAAGAGGATACGACACAGTTATTCAACAGAACAGTAAAACCCGAAGTTATTTCAAATTTTAATACAAAAACTTAATGTGAATGAAGGTCACCTATTTTCCTCTTGTTCTGCTTGTGACTTCTGGGGTGCTAAAAGGCAACAAAATGAAACTTTATTTTCATTTTGGCAAAAACACATACAACATGTAGAAGACATTTAGAAATGAGAATTCATTAACAACTCCTAAAACATAACAACATAAGTAGTACTGTGGTAGGCTGGAAAGAAAGTACAATATCTTTGAGACTAAAACAGTCCTTTTTAGCAACAACTAAATGTAAGAAGTGTTAGCTTTCAAGTAATCCTGGTATCTGAAAATTAGCTGTGGACTAAAAATAAGAACAGTACTGAAGAGGCAAGATGTAGACTCTAAATCAAATACTTAGGATAATTTCAGTTTTCTTACTTTAATTCTGACACTGACCTGAAGTTATTCTGGATAAATACTGTGAGGTTTCATCAGAAACAGAGTTCTCATCTCCAAGAATGTAGAGGGCAATACTCTGCAGGAGGAGAAAAGTCAACATTTTTTTTAGACTACTGATCAATGATTAGTAAATAACCATAATAGGGAAGATTCATCCGTTTTAGGTGTACAGCTCTATGAGTTCCGACACACACGCAGTCACATACCCACTAACACCCTCACAATGTCAAATACTTTCATCCCACCAAAAAGTTTCTTTGTGCCCTTGTAGTCAGTCAATCCTCTCCTCTTACACCCAGCACTGGAAACACCTCACATTTTCTTCTCCTACATTTTGCCTGTCATGTAATACCGAGTAAATGGAATCATATCATTCGTACAATTTGTGTCCTATATCTTTTTTTTTATCTCTCTTGTTTTTATTATAGGGCATGTGCGCTCGCCAGAAAGATAGAGACAGACAGACAGAAAGCGAGAAATCACCCCCTCGGAGGGTGGCCACGCTGCAATCCCTTCTCAATTCTCCTCTTGGGATCTTGGGCACGCACGCACACACGCCTGGCGTGAGTGTAACCCACCGGGTCTGGGACTAGAACCGCGGTCGACTACATGGGAGTCCAGTGACACAGTCACTACGCCAACTGCTGGTCCCTGTATCCCACATCTTTAACTTGGTCTAATGCCTTGGAAACTCACCCACATTACTGAGTTTATCAGCAGTTGCTCCTTTTTACTGCTGAGTGTACTACCTTACACAGATTCACCAACCTTTTCAAAAAGGATGGACGTTTTGATTGTTTCCAGTTTGTAGCAATTAGGTGGTAAAGTTGCTCTAAACATTTGCATAGAGTTTTTCCTATAGATATGTGCTTTCATTTTTCTTAGGTAAAAACCCAGGAATAGGTTTGCTTTAGAGGAAAAAACACTCTAAAAAGAATTTAAAATATTTAGCACATAACATAAAAGTACATTTTTAATCTCATTTTTGGGCTGCAAATCACACTAAAAAATATCACAATAATAAGTAGAAGCATATCAGGTTTATGTTTCTACTACGTGAGAAAATATACACAGGGTTCCTTGAAGAAAATCAGCCCCCAATAAATGTTAGATCCCTTCCTTACTTTCCCTTCCCTCATTTTGACAAATAATAAGCAAGCACTACCACCTCCACTTACAGAAGTGACTCAATAGTAAAAAGCCATGATTAGCAAGAAATGTCTGGTACAGGTTGCTACAAATGTCTCATTAGCTAAATGTCACATTAAAAGAAAAAAATCCAATAAAATTCACAAAAACAAAGCCAGAACCCTATCAACAAGGGCTTCAGTTGATATCTTTTTAAATATGTTTATATCTGCAAGCTAGAAAAAACAATATAAAGCAATGAGAGGATAAAAATCAAGTGAAGAGGGCTGTTAGGTGGCATGGTGCTCAAGAGCACTGGATTCCCTCATGGCCGACCTTGGTTTGGGTCCCGAACCTAGCAGCTTGCTGACTTGCTTTATCACTTCTCATTTCTCTCTCTCTTCATTCAAATTAAAACAAATAATAATGGGGCCAGCAGGTGGTGTAGTGGTTAAGGTGCTGGACTCCCACATGGCCAATCATGGTTTGAGTCCCAGATCCGTCTACTTAAAACTCATGTTAGGCACATGTGCATGCGTGCCCAAAATCCCAAGAGGAAAATGGAGGAGAAGAGAATGCAGAGTGTGGCCAACACTCGGGGGTGGGGGGGGTTATTGCTTTTTCTCTGTCTCTGGCGAGCACACACACCCTATAGCAAAAATGTCTTTGAGATAATAATAATAATAATTAATAAAGTTAAATAAAATAATTCTTTTTTTTTAAGAGATATTTTTGCTATGGGGCATGTGTGCTCACAGACAGACAGAAAGCGAGAAATTGCCCTCCAAGGAGGGTTAGCCAAGCAGCAATCCATTCTCCTCCATTGTCCTCTTGGGATTTTAGGCATGCATGCACACATGCCTAGTATGAGTTTGAAGCCATGGGTCTGGGACTTGTACCAAGGTCCACTACTTCAGAATCGAGCGAAGTAACCATTACGCCATCTACTGGTCCAAAATAATGTAATTCTTAAAGAAAGGGAAAAAAAAAAAAAAGGTAAAGAAAAAAAGCTCAGTAACAAATTGAGCACTGAATCCAGTTTCACTGAGAATAGATTTGTGAAAAGGAGAAAATATTTGCAAATCATGTAATTTATGGCAGATTAACATTTAGAGTATATAAACTCCCACATCTCAAGAATAATAAAATGCAACTCAAAAACAGACACAGAACCTGGACATTTCTTCCAAGATACATAAATGGCCAGTAAGTATATACTCAACAACACTAATCATTAGGAAATGTAAATCAAAATCACCATTACTTACCACTTCACACCTAAAAGGATAGCTATAATTTACAAAAATAAGTAGAAATAACAAGTGTTGACAAAAATGTGTAGAAATCAGAACCCTCCTTCCTGCATGACTAGTAAGAATATAATGATACCAACACTATGACAAGGAGTTTAGCAGTTCATCAGAATTAAACATCAGGCAGCTCCATGACCTGGTGGTTAAAGCAGTGGGATTCTCCTGGCCAACCATACAGTTTGAATCCCAGACCCAGAGGCTTGAGAAACACGCCAGTCACATGTGCACACATGCACAAAATCCTAAAAGAGGGAGAGATGGAGAAGGTATCGCAGTGTGACCTTTCTCCGAGGGGATGCTTTCTCTTCTCCCTCTGTTTTTCTCTGGCAAGCATATGTACCCTCCAGCAAAACAAAGCAAAATAAAACAAAACCAAAAGTTAAACATCAAGCTATCATTTGATCCAGCAATCCCACTCCCAGCTATATACCCAAAAGAACTGAAAGCACTAGAACAGGTATCTGTATACTGATGGTTCACAGCATCAGTATCCACAGTAACCAATAAACTGTGCTACATCTATACTAACGGGATATTAGTCAGCCTAAAAAGGAATACAGTTTGGGGGAAGAGGGTGGAAGGAGGGAGTGAGTATAAGGAAAGAAATTAAGGAGGAAAATAGAGAGGCAAGGCATTTATGGGGCACAGAAATGTATTATTAGCTGTTGATGAAAACGTCTTTTGTATCTTCAACTGGACTGGTGTGAAGTGTACTCATGTTGGATAAATTCAATTTACAAACTAAGTGATGTATACGGATTAAATGTATAAAATAAATTTAAATTAAAAAATAAACTTCATTAGCTTCATTTTTTAAAAAAAGGAATGTAATTTTGACAGATACAACATAGATGAACCTGGAAAACTTATGCTAAGTGAAATAAGCTAGACACAAAAGAACAAATATTACTCCACTAGTATGAGGTAGTTAAAAACAGGCAAATTTATAGAAAACAAAATAAATGTTACCAGGGACTGTGAAGAGTGGGAATGGGAGTTATTATTTAATATGTGCAAAGTTTATGTTGGTGATAACTAAAACAAACAAACTTTTGGGGTCAGCAGGTAGCATGGTGGTTAGGATGCTAGACTCTCATATGGCCAACCAGGTTTGAGTTCTGGACCTGGAGGATTGCTTCCTCACTTTCCCTCTCTGCTGTGCACACTTGCCCTTTAGCAAATTAAATAATAATAAAAACAGTAAACAAAATTAAATAATTTTTAAAAACCATTTTGAGTTTACTGCGCCAACTCGATAGCACAGCAATTATGTGCTACTCAAGAGATGCCAGATTCCAGTGATGACTACAGTTCAAATCTCCAGTCCAATCAGCTAAACGATGCCAGGCACTTGCATGAGTGTCCAAGAACCAGGCTGGAGAACTTGAGGAAGAGGATCACAGCATTACCTGACCCTGTAGAGGGTTGCTCACCTCTCTTTGTTTTTCTCTCTCGAACTTTCATGTGCATGCACATGTTGTATATAAGATTTTCTTTTTAAGTTTTGAGTGGGTAGCCCAGGGCCTGGTGGTTGGCAAATGGATCCCACATGGCCAACCGCATGGTTTGAGTCCTGGACCCTGGCATGAAAAACATTAGGCATGTGTGCATGCATCCCCCCAAAAACTCAAAGGAGGGAGTTTGAGAAGGAAGGATTATGGTGCGACCATGCCCCGCCAGGGATGCTTTCTCTTCCTCTTCCTCTCTCTCTCTCTCTATCTCTCTCACAAGCACATACACTCTCTGGCAATTTTTTTTTTAAAGCTTTAGGTATAGTGTTGATAGTTATACAACAATGTGAATATATTTCATTCTGCTGCATTGTACACTAAAAAATGATTAATATTAGGTAATGCATATTTAGCCATCATTTTAAAAAAGAACATAATCACCATTCTGTGTGTCTTTTTTTAGAGTTACATTGGGCTCTGAAGCCCCCCTCTACATGAAACAAATTAGACTGTAAAAGCAGACAGTACAGACATTTACAGTCTGTTAACATTTGAGAGAGAAGACAAAAGCACATGGTTTTCCTATAAGCCTGAGACATGGGCCAATAAACTTAACCTTTAACCAACGTTGTTTTGTTCTATATGAAGGTTTTGACCCTGGACATGTATTAACTATTCAAAACAAACTAATTTCTAAAAATAAACAAATATATGTTTCTTTAAAATAAAATATTCAGCAAGAGTTTTTGTTGCTATAGACAAACTATCAAATTTATGCAAAAAGGAAAAAACTAAAATAGCTAAAACAATTTTGAAAAAGAGTATTAATGAAAGGAGAACTAATGGCAGGCTCTCTCTCTCTCTCTCTCTCTATATATATATATATATACACACACACCCTTTTTTTTTTTTTGAGAGAGAGAGAGTTTTGCTATAAGGTGTGTGTGCTCACTGGAGAGACAGAGATATATAAAGTGAGAAATTGCTCCCCAGTGGGAAATGGCCACACTGCAATCCCTTCTCCTTAATTCTCTTCCTGGGATTTTAGACACATACACACACATGCTGGGCGAGTTTTAAGCCGCTGGGTCTGGGAATTGAACCACCGTCGACTACATGGGAGTCCAGTGACATAACTATTAAGCCATCTCTTGGTCTCAAGCCAGCTAATTTTAAGACTTATTATAAAGCTACAGTAATCAAGATAACATGGACAATCATTTAGATCAATTAATCAGAACAGAAAGTCCAGAATAACCCACAAGAATCTGGCCAACTGAGTTTGACAAACACAACAGAGAAAAGACAGTCTTTTCAACAAACAGTGCTGCAAGAACTAGATCCCAAATGGAATCATAAAAACTTAAACCTCACACCTTATAAAAAATTAACGAAATCAGATACCTAAATGTAAAATATGAAATTGTGAAACACTTATAATGAAACCCAGGGAAAATCTTTCTGATCTATGTTGAACAAAGAATTCTTAGACATGACACTGAAAGCAATACCCATAATACAGAAAAGATGATAAACTGACTTCATCAAAAGCAAGCTAGCTCTATGAAACATCAAGAGAATGATGAGACAAGTTACAAACCAGGACAAAACATCTACTAAACAACCCATCTAATAAAACCAGGACAAAACATCTATTAAACCACCCAGCTGATAAAACTTCCTGTCTATAATTCTCAAAACATCATTAGCCAGTGGGCTGTCAGGTGACATGATAGTTAAGGTACTGGATCCCACATGGCCAACTCCATGGTTTGAGTCCCAGACCCAGAGGCTTGAAAAACATGCTGGGCACATGTGTGCGTGGACTCGGAATCCTGTCAGAAGAATGATGGAGATGGGACTGCAACGTGGCCATCCCCCCAGCACGTGATTTTTCTCTTTCCGTTTCTGTCTCTCTCTCTGTCAAGCACACACCCTACGGCAAAAATCATAAAACACAGAGGAGGCGGGCCGGGCGCCAAGGCTGCGTCCGGCCTGGGGACGTCGCGGGCCCTTCCGGGCTCTGCGTGTCTCCCCGGGGCCCTGCTGAGCCGGCGGCAGCAGGAGGCGGGCCGGGCGCCAAAGCTGGGAAGAGCCGTGCGGCAGGGGCGCCC
>NW_006160024.1:1658640-1662221 GCF_000334495.1 Tupaia belangeri chinensis
AGCTGAAGCTGAAGAGAAGGATTAAGAACTTGCAACTATAAGCAACAGAAAGAACTTTTAACTGCCTTAAACCAACTGAGAAATACACTGTAGAGAAGGATTTTATCTACCTATGGACAGTGAGAAGGTGATGGATACCAGCCCTGCATTACCTCAGGCAAGAACAGGAACTACCCTGCCATTCTTAGGGAAGCCAGACACCAGAGGATAAGTCACGCTGCAGACCTCCACAACACCACTCCTGCTAACCACAAGATGGCCGCTGTGCCACATCAACTGATGGTCAACTCTGCTTACCAGAACTGCTTTCCTGAAACTGTATTCCATGGAGACTCACCTACAGTTGCGGAACTGCACGAGACCCACACTTGATCCAACCTTGAATGGAATCTATTTTCCCTATTGTTAAAAACTTTGGACTCGTGACCCCTCTCCCTCTACTCGCAGGTATCGCATTTTCAATGACCCCTCTGGAGGATAGCTGTCTATAGCAGAGATAGAGTAATTGGGAGAGGGGGAAAGGGCTGAGGGTCAAACATAGGATAAAAAACATATTTATATGTATGAAAGTAGAAATGGAACAGTATTGGTGACGACATGCTTGATTAAGACACTATGTAGTTTATCCTAGATGGGAAACTACACTTGGTGTGTTGTGATGATACTCAGGGAATGAGTGTTAGGCAATATAATTTAATATAAAAAAAGTAATAAGCAGGAGGAAAAAAAAATGCACATTTGATGACTGAAGAGAGTTGTATGGACACAACTGGGGTCTACTTTATAATATGTTCATTCTACTCCCTGGGGTTTATGCCTAGGATCAGATTTGGATACATGTGTAAGGATATGTCAGCTGTGCTAGCTAGTGGATATACTTAGACTAATTGAGTTCATTGGTAGAACAATTGAATGGGGGGGGGCGGAAGCCATTGAGGGCAATCATGAATGTCAGGGACAATGGAGGAGGAAGATGGGACATGGCAGAGGGTGGGGATGGGGAACCTAGGATGGCAAAACAAAAGGCAAGGTATGCAGGACACAAAAATTGGGAAATCATTTGCTGAGAACATATATGTTGATGTGCTTGATTGAGCCAATGCACAGTGTATTTTGGATGGAAAATTCATATGTGTGTTGTGATGAGAAAAAATTTATAATAAAAAACAAAGTATAAAAAAAAAAAGGAGAGAGAAGAGGATAAAGACAGCAGTGAACAATAGAGAGGCAGGATGTTAATGAGAAATAGATATGGTTTATTACCTGTTGATGATGACATGTATAGTATTCTCAACTGAACCGGTCTGGGAAGTATTTCATGATGGGTGAAGTCTTTTTAATAAGCAAAATGAGAAATAGTGATTGATTGTTTAAAAAAATTATAATAATAATTATTGGGAAAAGCATGGAAAAGATATTGAATGATAAAGCGGGAAGATTGATATCTCTGTATTGACTGACATGCATGGCATTCCCTTTTGTAAAAGCAATGGAAGTCAATGTAAAGTTATATGTAATCTAGTGTAATAGAAAGAAGATTATGATGATAATAAAATAAAAAAAAATTAAAAAGAAAATCATAAAACACACACCAGCAACTGAGGAAATGCAAATTAAAATCACAAAGAGCTATCATAATACCCCTCTATCAAAAGGACAAAATAAAAAAATAGCAATAATACCAAATACTGACAAGAGGGTCGGGAAATAGCTCTGAGTTACTGTTTGTGGCAACATAAAATGGAATAGCCACTCTGGAAAATAGTTGAGTTTTTTCTTAAGTTGTTTGCTATAGTGGACGTGTACTTGGCAGAGAGAACAAAAAGAGAGAGGGAAAGCGAGAAATCACTTCCAAGGGGGGATGTCCCATGGCAATCCCTTCTCCTCCATTTCTCTATTGGGATTCTGGAGCATGTACGCACATACACCCTGCATGATTTTCAAGTTGCAGGGTCTGGGACTCAAACCGTAAAGTTGGCCATGTGGGATCGAGCACCTTAACCACCAGGTCACCTACGGAACAATCTAAATATAGATTTACTATCTGACCCATCAACCCCACTCCTAGGTATCTTCTCCAAAAAAATTAAAATTTATGCTCACTCTAAAACCAATACATGAATGTTTATAGCATCTATACATATGATTTTCAAAAACTGGAACAAACCCAACTACTTTGAGTAGACAAACCAACTGTGATACATCCATACAATGAACTATTAATCAGCAGTAGAATGCAGTGTTGTAGTTATCAGCTTGGACGAACCTCAAAATCGATATTAACCCCTAGCCCCATGTGGCCACTTACCACTTGAAACGTGGCTAGTGCACAGAGGGACTGTACTTTTAGCTTTAATTTTGAGAGAATTTTAGGGGGAAATACGAATATTCTAGACCCTAATTCTGGCAATAACTGGTGACATCATCTACACCTGTGTTGAAATTCTTAACTATACACAGAAAAAAGTTAATTGTACTGCATGGTAATTTTTTAAAAAAATTTAAAAACTCAGAAAAAAAATTAAGCAATATAGGCAACACTCTAAATACATACCAAGACTATAAGCCTGCTTCTTTCACAGATTCCAGGAAGGTAAGGGTAGGGGGGCATTCCTTCACCCTTGAGGCAGGAACTCACCCACTGATAAATACTTGGCGGCTCAGAGGTAAAAAATGATGGATGATGCATAAATCCTGTTTGACCTTTAAAATCAGATAAATATTCATAAAGATCCAAGAATACATTAAGACAATGCTATTGTATTCTAAAGAAAAGATGGTCAGTAGTACCTGTCATTTCAAAACAATCAGAATAACATTTTCCCATAGTCCCAAGATTCTTTCGTCTTTTCTACCACACTAAGTATCTATTATTATTACATGTAGATTTAAATGACTTTTCATTTTACCCTAGCCTAGATGGAAATTTAGAAAATTCTTGTGCCCAAAGCATAGAAAGAATCTCAACAAATATTTTTGGTCTAATCCTAAAGGTGAGAAAACAAAAAGAAATTCAGGATTCAGCTCTAACAATGGGGCTACAACTTTGAGTCCCTTTACCTCAAGGTCTAGGAGGGAACAATGGGATGGAAATGGTTAGGTCTGTGTTAGCCGATGTTAACCCCTAGCCCCATGTAGCCACTGACCACTTGAAACGTGGCTAGTACACAGAGGGACTGTACTTTTAGCTTTAATTTTTTTCTGAGAGATTTTTGCTATAAGGTGTATGTGCTCGTCAGAGAGACAGAGACAGAAAGAGCAAAATCATCCCCAGTACACATGGTCATGCCACAATCCTTTCTCCTCCATTCTCCCCTCGGGATTTTGGGCAGGCACGCACGCATATGCACTCAGTGTGGGTTTTAAGCCACTGGGTCTAGGACTCAAACTGCAGTAGACTATGTGGGAGTCCAGCAACATAACCATTACACCATCTGCTGGTTCCTTTTTAGTTTTAATTAAATTGCAGAACCACGTCTAATAGCTACTAAGTGGAGAGCACAGTTCTAGGTTAAAGCATCCTTGGCACTGGACAGTCTTTGCAAGTCAGACCCTTATAGCTGGGTAAAACATTCCCTCCC
>NW_006160024.1:1662252-1719140 GCF_000334495.1 Tupaia belangeri chinensis
CTGTCAAGAAATTGAGGCTTACTACAACTCAGAGATCAAGCACTGCAAACTAACATCTGCCTGCTGGAGAGACACTGCCCCTGCCTTAGAGTTTATGATAAGAAACATATCCTCTGTTATTTCCTGAGGAAGACTCAGGTAAATGTCACTACACTGTTGAGCAATTTTTAGTGGCACCAACACTTACCTTGCTCAATTGTGCACACTTGTCCAGTCATTCTGACAAGCGTTGGGTAGTCTCTATAGTAATGATCTACATAAGGTCCCAACTTTAAGTCCCTAAAACAATAGAGGCATATAAAAAAGGAGGTATTATACAATTCCCTCAGCCATAGAGTCAGAAGGATATATCAGTCAAAATTTTCCAATAAGAAAAGCCTTACTTATGAGAAAAATAGATACTAAGTATAGAGACGCTTTATTATATGTTTCAGTTTTAGAGTGCTTGGTATGACAACTGCAGACCAACCTCTTTTTGCTAGATAAATACAGTAGAAGTAAAATCAGAATAAAGCACTGTGGTCTGGTTTCTCTTCTATTATCTACTAGGAGCGTGATCTTCAGCAAGTCATCTCTGTGAACCTCAGTTTTTCTTCTAGAGAATGGGGAAATATCAGTTAACCTACTCTCAAGTATTGAAGGCAAAGATAATATATGCAAAATTTACCTTATAAAATGTAAAGCATGATACAAATGTTAACTATTTCAGAAAACCGTGATTTAGAGTTTGGAAGTAACTTAACAAAGTAATTTTAAGAATAGTAATGATTTGTCATAAGCAAAATTAGCCATCAGTTAAACCTACTGTGTCTTTGGCTAGCCAGCCGCATGGTGGTTAAGGCAACTGGCTCCCATGTGGTTGACTGTGGTTTGAGTCCCAGACATGGCAGCTTGAAAAAATACACGTGGTTTGTGTGCATGTGTGCCCCAAATCCTGAAAGGTAGAGTAGAGGAAAAGGAATTGTGGTGTGGACATCCCTCTTTGGAGTGCTTTCTCATTTTCTCTCTCTGTCTCTCTCTCCCCCCACACACCCTATAGCAAATTTTTTAAAACATTTATTTATTTGTTGTGATTCTTTTTTTTTGAGCAAGAAAATTCTTGCTATAGGGTGCATTCACTCACTAGAGAGACAGAAACAAGAAATCACCCCAACGCCTCATGTGGGGATGGCCACATCTCAACCCCTTCCCCTTTATATCCTCCCAGGATTTTGTCCTGGCCTGAGTTTCAAGCTGCCAGGTTCAGAACTCAAAAGGCAATCGACTACGTAACCATTAAGCCACATGCTGGTCCCTGTATGTTGTGGTTTTCAAGCCGCCAGATCCAGGATTCGAACCACACAGTAGACCATGTGGGAATCTAGCACCTCAATCACACCACTGCTGGCCCCCCTTTAGCAAAATTAAAACAAACACAATTTTTTTAAATGCTGTGTCATAGAAAAGTTTTAAGAATCTCAGAGAGGTCCATAGAAATGAGAAAACATGCTATAATTTTCATTCAGAAGTCGACATTTCAATCAAATGCACTTGTTTTACCTACACCCTTAATCATAAAGGTTCATATAACATCTAAGAATGACCTTTAGAGTTCAAAGACAAGGGTCAGCAAGTGGCATGGTGGTTGGGTGCTAAACCCCTACATAATCGAACACGGATCAGGAAGCTTGCTTTTTTCCTCTCTCACTGTCTCTCTCTGGTAAAATTTAAAATAAATAAGAGTTCAAAGCCAAACACAAGTTGCTAAAATGGCTGTTGACATATTCCCAGAACTATTTTACTGATCCAGTGAGAGTACCTAAAAGACAAGGATGACTACAGATGACAAGAAAGCACAGCAAAGAGAGCCCACAATCAGCAAAGGACACTAATGTTCTTAGAAACAAATATGTGGGCCAACATGTAGTGTGGTAGTTGAGGTGCTGGACTCCCACATAGCCAACCATGGTTCAAGTCCTGGACCTGGCGGCTTGCTTTCTCACTTTACTTCTCTCTCTCTCTCTCTGGTCAAATTAAAAATAGTAATAAATAGGGATGAGCACATGGCATAACGGTTACACTGCCTGACTCCCATGTAGTTGACTCGGGTTCAAGTCCTAGACCCAGAGACTTGAAATACACCAGGCACATGTGTGTGCGTCCCCAAGATCCCGAGAGGAGAATGGCGGAGAGGGAAATGCAGCATGGCCATCCCCCCCGGGGGGTTGATTTCTTGTGTTCTGTCTCTCTGGCATCACTAAGAAGGAATCTCATACGTACTTTGTTTGGTATTCTATATGTAAACTATGATTTTGTAAACACTATTTGAATGTAGGTATTATTACAAAACAGATATTATTATACAACTTCTACCACAACATTGCCAGTCATTACCTTGTCAAAATGTAAAGCTGAGCAGGTCATTCGTATTTTTTCATAATTTTCCACTAATCTTAGGACAAAACTAAAACTTGCAGCATGGCCCACAGGCCCTTACATAAATAGTATCTTCAAACAATTCTGTGGTTTACAAAAAAATAATCGAGTTTTTTGCAAAGGGGGATTTCAGAAACTAATTTTCAAGGTTCCTATTTGACATCATGGAAAAAACTGTCATCAAGGGACCTCTTGGCAGTTTCCAATCTATACATAATATTTACCTTGCCAACTGAACAAGAAGGTCAACAAGTGAACAAATTCCTTCCCCCATCAGAGTATTCAACTTAAGCTCCTCATAGACAAGGTGAAGGACAAAAAAAATTGCAGGAATGTGAGCAAACAGAAGTGTAGAAGAATCCAAACTGAGATTCTGTGGAAAATCCTCAGACTTCATCTGTGAAACTTCCAAAGGACTCAAACACAAAGATCTGCTCAAAAGATGAGATTCAACATTCTGGTGGTAGTCTGAATTTAGTAAATATTCCCAGTCCTAAGAAGAATAAAAAAGATATTAATTTTTAAAATGATGACCCCTTGTCATGGAATCATTAAAAAAGAAAAACAAATTCACTTAAAACAATCTGATCCATTTTCACATGAAGTTAACTCTAAGAATATGAAAACAGAAATTACAATGCTGAAAAAGAAAGAACAATTACAAAATAGCCAAACAATTTACAGATGCCAGCAATAAACACTGAGACAAGTCACCTTTTAAAACTATTTAGAAAGAAAATAAATTTATTTTACATATATTTACACTAATTGTTATATGCTCATTAAAGACCAAAGTAAATAAATGATGACAGAAAACATAACAGATCCTACCTTCCTAAGCAACTGTTCTTTGGTATTTAATAAAGTAAAAGGTGTTGGAGATATGAACAAATCGACAGGAATAGCACAGAGATGGGATACCAGTATGAGTATTCATACATTAATTTATGTTAGCAAGAAACAAGAATACCTACATCGTCAGATCCAGTCTCAGAAGGCCGTGCTTTTTTGGGTGCAATGACTGGGGAAAGTGATCCTTCAAAGTCAAACTGGAAAATAACCCCAAAAGAGAATACAAAAATCACACATTTACTACTCTTTTAAAAAAATAATTATTTATTTAATTTTATTTACTCATTAATTTATTTTAATTTGACCAGACACACAGAGGGGGTGGGAGGGAGAGAGAAAAAGAGAGAAACCAAGCCAACACGTCCAGGAGTTGAACCGTGGTCAGCCATGTGGGAGTGTCCAGTGCCTTAACCACCATGCCTGCTGCTGGTCCTGCACTTATTACTCTTAACTAATCAATTTAAATAATTCAGAAACCAGTTCTACTACCAATTACAGGAACTGAGGAAAGGCATCAAAACAAATCTTTTCATCTGGAAAGTGGAATTTACTGGTGCTTTTATAAATATAAATACAACTGTCTGTCTTAAAGGTCACTGTGAAGCTGAAAAGTCATCACATATATAAAGCATCCGGCACAGTACCTGGGCTCAAAGGTACGACACAAGTTTCCCTTCCTCTTCTACTTGCGGGAAGACACAGCTTATACCACAACTTTAAAAGAACAAAGTTATTTTGGGTCAGCCCAAGGTGGTGGCTGGATTCCACTGTATTTTTTTTTATGTGAGACAAAACATCAGTAGACATGAGGTGGCACTGTGCTGCTATTGTTTTTTTTGGAGAGATTTTTGCTATAGGACATGTGCACTCAGTCAGAGAGCCAGGGGGACAAGAAAGTGAGAAATCACCCCCAGGGGAGATGGCCATGCCACAATCCCCTTCTCCTGCATCTCCTCTCAGAATTTCGGGAATGCATGCACGAACACACGAATGGTGTGAGTTTTAAGCCTCTGGGTCTGAGACTCGGATAGCGGTAGACTACAAGGGAGTCCAGTGATGTAACCGTTACGTCATCTGCTGCATTTTCTAAAAGATTTCCTCCAGAGTCATCTGCCTCATGAAACACAGTTTGTGTCTTAGAGGGCTCTAATTTTATAAACTGACATGATTTTTTTGTTCTGTTACGAATGCATGCTCTAGTCAGTCCTTCAACAAACCCATCACACATTTTCACCATTTTGTCTACAGGCACTTCTGCTGCAACGTTAACAATGGCATCTCCACCATCACTTATTGCAATCACAATGCAGCACAATGCCACCTCATGCCTACTGAGGTTTTGTCTCACCTAAAAAAAATAAAATACAGTGGGATCCAGCCACCACCTTGGGCTGGCCCAAAATAACTTTGTTCCTAATTCAGAACTACTTTGGCTATTTCACCAGTCAACGAATGAACAATCAGAGTCTCATTATCAATGTTAAAAAATCTTCAATAATACATTTCTTCTAGTTTACTGCAGGATTCTGACAGAACTCGTTTTTTTTCTCATTTGATATATGGATCTGTCGAAGTCACAGCCTAATTTCATTCATCATCACTGAACACAGTCACAGGCCAGGGGTTGTACTAGGCATACACATCTGTCTTTTGTCATTACGTTCTAAGCACTGGCAACGAAATATACAACATCAGACATGCTAAACTCCACTTGAAAACGTTCTACACCCACGTCACTGCCACTGGCATGCTGTTCAAGAAAATATTTTTATACTTATTCTTCATTGATCTAAGGATGTCCTGGCACTATAGATGAATTAATGGCATGACATTTGTGGGAAAGTACTTTGACATAAACAATATTTTTGGTGGGAATTCGGCCTGAAGATAAGCAGAACAGTTGTCAAGGAACAACAAAATCCTGGAGTCATCACCTAGTCCAACTTCCCTACAACGAGCACGAGCCACTGGTACAAAATATTGTGAAGCTAGTCAGCTAAGGTAATCCTGGTGAGCATGCCTTTTAGTTAGCATAACAGACCAGTAAGAAATTCACTCCCTTACAAAGCAGTCAGGAGACGGCTTTTGCCTACCACAGCAAGTTTACACTGAGGCACGCCTACTGTGTTACACAGCCCAGCACAGTTATTCTGTCCTTAGAATGCTTAATTCCTATAGGTGATGTCTCGTGAGCCATATCAGTAACTTTCTGGGCAACAGCACCAAAATAGTGATGTTTCACCAGCATCACAGACTTATTCTGACATCAGATTTTCAACACTGCTGACCTTGACAAAATCTTCCATGAATTTCTGTTTGTAAATGGTCAGGAGATGCTTTATTGCCATAAATCTTTAAAAATGTAATGCCCTGGTTTTACTTCATTTTCTACAACCGCCCTGTTGAATATTCACAATTCCCTTCAATTTTTATTCCATTCTTAAAGCCTCCATTTTTCAAATTTTTCATAGTAAGTATATATTCTCTCATAATGAAAACATAATTTTTTAAATGAATTTGTAGGACCAGCAGGTGGCATGGTAGTTAAGTCACTGAACTTCCACATGGCTGACCACGGTTCAAGTCCCAGACTGGGTGGCTTGAAAATCATGCCAGGTGCACATGTATGCATGCCCAAAATCCCGAGAGGAGAATGGAGAAGGGGTTGCCAACATGGCCATTCCCCCTGGAGACGGTGATTTCTTACTTTCTCTCTATCTCTCTCTGGCAAGGGCATGTGCCCCATGGCAAAAATCTTAAAAATACATACATACATACATACATACATACATACATACATAAAAGAATTTGCTAGCACAAAGCTAAAACATGTAGACAGGTACAGCTAAATTACCTCAACAAAGGTAAGTACAGTCTAGGGTGGTATCTTCGGAGTGACCCAGGCAAGGCTATCCTGGGTATGCTCTCCAGAGCGAAAAGGAAATCACCGACACTGAAGGTACTACCTGGCAACTATGTAAAGAATCTAATGAAGTTCTTGGGGCAGAAGGTGAGGGGTACAGCCTTATACCATTAGCAGAATAGGTACTTGGTTAAAACAATTTAAATCTCACGTATCAATCCTTTTTGTATTGTAAGCAATATATGTATAAAAATAGTCTTTCCTTCAAATAATATGAAGCCCCGAGTCATAGTTTAGTCCCAGTTTTGTGCAATTCACGACTATGATCTCTTTGCAATTCAGTTTATCACTAAAACCAAGACTAATCCTAAGATAACTTGAAGTTATTTTAAAAGATAAAATGAGAAATAATAGTCAAATGTGTTTAACACCTTACAAAAACTCAGTAACTATAATTAACAGGAAATGCTATGATTAAAAGTTGAATAATATTTATCAATAGATACAATAAGTCTTAGTAATATTCCATTACTTCAAATATTTAACTTTGTTTGCTATATACTCTGAATGTTACATTACCAATTCTGCAAACATCACATTGCTCAGGAAGAAAACAGCTGTATTTACTTACATTTCGGGTCCATGCTAAGCGGTCTGTGTTATAGCCCATCATGTTCATGAGACAAGTCACAAATAAATTCCATTCTGAGTGATAGCTTGGTCCTCCTGGGGCACTGTGGACATTATACCACTTGACGAGCATCTGTACTGCTATTTCTTTTGGCAGGATAAGCTTAATGGCTTGCAAACATGTCTGTACTATTAAAAGCAAAGGTTAATTTTAATATGCTTCTATGTGCATTTCTCTCACCCTTTCAACAAAAAAGTTCTTAATTGCTACCTATGTAAAGACCAAGTACTATGAAAAGAGAACTATCATTAAAGAGGCAATGGGATACAAACATTATCTCGCCAATCATCTGAAAGTTAAAGCAACTGTTGAATTCAATGCAGCTTATAAGAGGCCTGAGAGGCTTTTTGATCATTAACTTTGGATCAGAAATAAGGTGACCAAATAGCCGAATTTATCTAAGACATGATTTGCATCCACTGCCCTAGCAACTACTAATTACTTCCCCCTTTTACCTAAAAAAAAAAAAAAATCCCAGCTTGGACAAAAAAATAAAGGTCATTTCTATAATTTGATTATATCTCCCAATAATTCATGTATTGAGTTATTGCAACAGGATTAACAAGGAAAAAAAAAACTTGATCCAGTTACGGTGTGGAAAGGTAGGTGAGGCTTTGGGGAAGAGTCAGGATGAAGATCATCAGGGCGGGGCCCCGTGACTGACTCGTGGTGGGTTTACAAGGAGCGGGTGTAAGAGATGCAAGGACACAGAACACATTCCCCTGTCTTCCACATATGCATGTTGTGCCCCTACCAGAGTGGGTCCCTGGAGCCTGGATCGCCCAACTGTGAGCTGAATACACCCCTGTATTTATAAGTCACCCTGTCTCAAGTATTTCCAGCTACTAGTAACAGAATGGACTAAAAGTCAGTCTATGAAAAACATAAATTTCTACATGAATAAGTTAAATAAATTACTGCTTAAATATTTCAGTAAATACATAATATTCAACCTCAACAGCAATGCTTAGTTAGCATTGCAAGAAGTTCTAAATGAGTGAATGTATCTCTAAACCAAAGCTTTGTAGCTTTTTGTTACTTCTTACATTCATCACTCAGTTTCTAAAATGTTTTACATGCTGACTTCAAGGACTAGAGTAAATACCAAAAATTTATGCCCTCTTGATGACGCAGAGCCATCAATACAGATATCAGTTACAGCACTACACTGTCATACTGGTGATCCCCTCAGGGTGGTGAGGGCTGCTGCTGTGAAGAGGCTACACCTGCTTCTAGGAGCAAATGATCACATACTGCAATGATTTTCATTCACATACCGTCTTTACTGGAATCCTGTACAGGATTCACTCTCCCTTCTCTCTTCACTGTCACTGGACCTATCCTCACCAGCATATCCTTTTTCTCATCAATGTACTGTTGACATGCACGCATAGCAAAGGTCGAAAGCAAATGACAATAAATGTTAGAAAACTAAATAACCAAGCTGAATCTGAAGTGCAGGTGCTGCACAAGGACACGAGGAAACTTTTAAAAGTATATAAACTTAGGTACTAATGTGCATGAACTGTGTGACTTCTAGTTGGCTGTTAAGGGTAAGATTTTATTTTCCTTTCATTTCCTCCATACTATTGGTTTGTATGTATTTTGTTTAGGCTTGGAATACTTCGAGGTACTTTGGCCTAATACCTTTTAAGGAAAGCAAGGAATCTCTACCAATTTGGAAGATCATTTGCCATGCCCATGAAAGAAAACGCCTAAAATGAAAGTCATTCCAGTCTGCCAATGCCTTGATTTGGCCGTCAGACGTTGAAACGACCAGCTATTTCTTATATCACACAGGCACTATTTCCTTAACTTACACTTGGTGCCAAACTTTTCAATTCTGACATTTGCTATTCTAGATGAAAAACACATTCTCTCCTAGTAACTTCAAAATTGCATTTCAGTAGTTTTAAACAGACTCCAATATTTTACTAAAATACTTCTGATTATATTTTGACTATAATACTAAGTTTTCTTCAATGAAGGCAATTTACCTAAAACCTGAGAGATTTCTGGATTAAAAATATCATTAAATAAGCTGCTAAGAACTATTTTACTAACAGTTGCTTAGGCTTCCTGTTTCTCATGTTTTCTTGCAAGAGTCATGTCAATATACTGTAAGCTCACTGCATGGTGTTCCCCAACATAAGGCTCTCCAAGAAACAGGGTTAACACATCCTTCAACTGCATTTTAGCCTTAGAGCATGCAGAGTGGACATCATAAAGTGCTTTTATGAGGTCTTTACAGCCTTTCTCCAAAGTAAAAAGCTGGATCTGTTGGTTTCAAAAATAGCAAAATAATTTTTAAAATTGCAATTATTAAGCAGAAATTACTACAAATCTTACAAATCAAACCAAGAACACAGACGTGAGGTCTGGCTCTCACTCGTACCTAATTCAGAGGTGGCAATTTCCGGAATAGTGATCCTAACCATGGAGCCATTACTCAGTTCCTAATGAAAAGAATGGGGGAAAAGAGAATAAATGAAACTTGTACATACTAAGTCTCTGAGTTACCTTAACAAGAGCTGGTACTTTACAAGATGATATGCCTATCAAGGCAAGTTAATAAAATAAATGAAAAACTATATGTTTTCAAATAGAATGGGATACTTCCAATTCTCAGAAATAGTAAATGTGGGGAACCAGCAGTTGGCGTAATGGCTATATCGCTGGACTCCCACGTAGTTGACCGTGGTTCGTGTCCCGGACCCAGTGGCTTAAAACTCATGCCAGGCGCATGTGCGTGCGTGCCCAAGATCCCAAGAGGAGAATGGAGGAGAAGGGATTGCAGTGTGACCATCCCCCCTGGGGGGTGATTTCTCGTTTTCTGTCTCTCTGTCTCTGTCTGTCTGGCGAGTGCACGCGCCCTATAGCGAAAAAAAAAAACTCTCCAAAAAAAAAAAAAAAAGAAAAGAAAAGAAATAGTAAATGTGCTCATTTGCAACATATTGAAAATTCCTGTTTTAATAAAAAGTGTCTAATTTTTATATAGACATTAAGAATCACCATCATCAGGGATAACCAGGGGTGGTGGTTAAGGCAGCCAGATCTCACATGTGTAAGATCACCAACTGTGTCCTTTAAGTCCCAGACTTGGTGGCTCAAGAAACATGCTGGGCACGTGTGCATGTATGCCTAAACTCCCAGAAAGAAGGGAAAATGGAAGAGAAAGGATTGCAGTGTTACCATTCCCCATGGAGGAAGGTGTTTCTCACTTTCTTTCTCTCTCTCTCTCTCTCTCTCTGACTGTCTCTCTCCAGTGAACACATGTGTGCTTCGGCAAAATGTAAAATAAATAAATAAATAGAACCACCATCATCAAAAGGAGATAATTTTAATGAAACGACAAAGATAAAGTCAGTATACAACTCTACTCAACAACTTCTGTTTCCAATGCTTCTTTTTTTTTTTAAGTTTTTTGCACACTCACCAGAGAGACAGATAGAGAAAGAGAGAGAAATCACCCCCCTCCCATAGGAATGGCCATCCTGCAATCCCTTTTTCATCCTCCTCTCAGGATTTTGGGCATGCACCCAGTGAGCACAAGACTTGAACTGAGCAGTTAGCCACATGGGATCCAGCACCTTAACTACCATGCCACCTGCTGGCCCCTCCAATACATTTTTAATAATATAGAAACTTTTAAACACTTAAGCAGAATTACTTTATAGTTGAAAGTAAAACACAAACAATTGCTACAACAGACTTTTTTTTAAATTGTAAGAAATATTTGTTTCATTTTTCAAACAAAATTCTACCTTTTGGCAAACTGCAAGTCTGCCATGCTTCTATCTATCTATCTATCTATCTATCTATCTATCTATTTATTTATAAATATTTTGGGGGAGAGGTTTTCTCTATAGGGCGCTTGCGCTCGCCAGACAGACAGAGACAGACAGAGAGACAGAATGCGGGAAATCACCCCCTCAGGGGGGATGGCCATGCCGCAATCCCTTCTCCTCCGTTCTCCTCTCGGGATCTTGGGCACGCACGCACACGCGCCCGACGTGAGTTTTAAGCCACTGGGTCCGGGACGCGAACCACGGTTGACTACGTGGGAGTCCAGTGACATAGCCGTTACGCTAACTGCTGGTTTCCTCTGCCATGCTTCTTGAGAAGCTACCTATTCTTTTAAAAATGTACTTACTAAAGTTACTCTGTTATGGACAGGATCTCTGATAGAATGAATGTAGGTTCCAAGCTGTTGAAAAGTGCAATCTTCATTGTAGAGAGAATCATGAAGTTTTGAAGAATCTCTCAGTTCTGGAACAGGGGACAACAGAACAACCTATAGAAAATCATAAGTAAAACACAAATGAAGTATTTTTTGAGAAATTATAGGTTTAAAAAAAAAGTGACTTTTTTTTTTTTCTTTTTTGCATATGGTCTGACCAGCAATTAAGTATAATGATTTTAGATCATTCCACTCCAGCTATAATGAAGTACCTTGCAGAGGTCAAGGTCCTACAGAAAACAACTGGAAAGGCAAAACATCTGATGACGGCACTAGATAGCTATGGAGGCAGCCCAAACTACCCACACATCAGGGGCCAAGATCTAGGAGAGAAGGGAGCTAAGGAGCTATGGGCTGACATTCTCACCTTGCCTTTCTTGCTTTGGGCATTTGCAATTTGTGGTTGGGGGAGGTGAGAGAATATAGACAGGCTGACAACTTGCAAGGAAGGCCAAACTAGGAGAGGGAGAGAGGGAGGCAGTACTGCTAGCAACCTTTCACATCATTCCTTTCCACACATACACCTTTGCCCTCGATCAGACCCTCTTCACACTTCTCACACTGACACAGCAACATTATCTGGAATCTAATTGGTCTCCTTACCTTCAATTCCAAGATAAACCTATTGAAAACACTGATCCTGACACTCATAACATCCTCCTCAATGACCTGTAACACCCTGACAATTGCATTCAGAATAAAACTACCTTTTCTGGCCCAGCTTCAGTGGAGCGGGTGGTGAGGCTGGTGATATGCTGTGCTAGAAGCCGAGACTGGACCCTGAGTCACCCTAAAACATGTCAAGCATGGGCACCCAAGATCCTGACTAGAGAAAAGACAGGGAAAGGGGACTACTACTCTCCTTCATGATAAAAAGAAATAAATCTCTCTCTCTCTCTCTCTCTCTCTCTCACACACACACACACACACACACAAACATACACACATACACACACCCCTTTCCATCCTTTTGCACATCATAAACACATTAGTAAGAGTATGAAACCCATTTCTACCACTTATTAGGCTTTATGATCTTAGACAAATAACTATTACATATATGTAGCCATTTGTAAAATGAGGATCAAAGTACTGATAAAACACAACAGTGCCTAACAGAAAAATGCTCAAAAAAGGTTTTTATTATCCCACCTCCAGCCCTCCCCAACAGACAACTTATACTTTTACAAGTATCTATTCCACCGAGCTGCTGAATCCTTAATCTGTACATTAGGATATGGGGTCACAACATACATTAACATGTCCGGTACCCTCCTACCTTCATTCCAGTGCCTGTGTGAATCTGCCTGGCCCCAAAAAGGCATCCTTACATCCAACATGTCTTCGAGAGGTGAAGCTTTGCTTTTGCCACATCACCCCATGAGGATGTATCTTCCCGTCTGTGAATCTACTATGGTATTTTTGTTTCGTATTTGTGTCTTAATGGTCTACCTTAAATTCTAATTTCTTATGCGGATAGTACATCTATTCCACTGAAGTACATTGTGATATTCCCTACCTGGAAAAAAACGTAAGTCTTCTCTCTCTAGCATTTTTAAAAAGAACCACACACATCACAAGCGAAGTAAATCAATGCATGCTAATCGTTTGTGTTTCAAATCATCCATAAGTATTAACTAAAATTAAAGGTAACCATGGAAAGGATTAATATTTGACCACACTTCTTTAAATCAACATTTTTTTTTGACATACCTAGTACATTTCTTACCTCATCCAAGGACCCAAGCATTTTACTAAGAGGATTAGGAGTGCTAATGCTGTCAAGTGGTGTACTCGGTCGAGGCATTGTGTTGGACATCGTCAGGGAAGGAACTGGCAGTCCAGGAATAAAAACCTTTCCCACCTTCGAATAATGACAAGACACAGAAGAAAATCCCACTTAACGTGTCATATCCTTAAATAAAAGGTTAAGGCATCTATGCAATTTTTGATACTTCAGTGTTTATGTTCATCAGATGCAACTAAAAAACAATGAAAATTTCAGTATCTATCATATTCTACAACCCAAATGCAAACTCCTTTGTATGATTTCTCTTGGTCTGATTTCTTCTCCTCGTTACTGAGGACACTTTTTACAGGAAACGGGGGGGAAGAATTAATAAACGTAAGATATACAAAATTCTATATACTACACATCTTTCAACCTTATTGGTGGCAAAGATAGCAGGGACACTTTTTTTTTAAGCTTTCACAATCTATAAGTGGAGAGCTTGTTAACTAAGTCTCAAAGCAAGAGAAAGAATACCAACTACTTCTTCCCAGGAGCTAAAAAAAAAAAAGGCTGTGTGGGAACCAGCAGTTAGCGTAATGGCTATGTCGCTGGACTCCCACGTAGTCGACCGCGGTTCGTGTCCCGGACCCGGTGGCTTAAAACTCACGCCGGGCACGTGTGCGTGCGTGCCCGCCCAAGATCCCGAGAGGAGAATGGAGGAGAAGGGATTGCGGCGTGACCATCCCCCCTGGGGGGTGATTTCTCGCTTTCTGTCTCTATGTCTCTCTCTGTCTGTCTGGCGAGCGCACGCACCCTACAGCGAAAAATCTCTCCAAAAAAAAAAAAACGAGGCTGTGTGACACTAAAGAAATTTAATCCAATCTAATTCAAACTGTGCTCTCCAGCTCACCATCTCTGTCTTCCATTATAAACTCTCAAATACTTCTTCAAAAACTTTACTAGAATAAATTCTTTATTTACCTTAAAAGAATGAGTTGACAATCCATACTAACCACCCCTGATTTTACCTACCTACCTGCTGACCAAGGATATAAACAGATCCAGAAAAATCATTTAGTAAAATCCACTTCCTAGTCATGATAAAAAATTCTCAGAAGGGACCAGGAGATGGCGTAATGGTTACAATGCTGGACTCCCACATATTTGACCGCAGTTCGAGTCCCGGACTCAGTGGCTTAAACTCATACCAGGCACGTGTGCATGCATGCTCAAAATACCAAAAGGAGAATGGAGGAGAGATAACTGCGTGGCCATCTTCCCGGGGGCGGGGGGGGATGATTTCTCGTTTTCTGTCTGCCTCTCTCTCTCTCTCTCTTTCTCTCTCTCTGTCTTTCTGGTAAACACACACGCCCTATAGCAAAAATCTCTTTAAAAAAAAATCCTCAGGAAATTAGGATTACAGAAAATTTCCACAACTAGATAATGGCATTCAAGAAAAAAAAAATCTATATGTAAAAATCATATTTAATGGTGAATTTATTTAATGGTGAATACTTTCCTACTAAGATCAACAAAGCAAGAGTTACTACTCTCACTACTTCTATTCCACATTGTACTGGGGGCTCTAACCAGCAAAATAAATTAAGAAAAATATAAAAGGTTTCCAAGATTTTTTTTATAGACTATTAAATAAGTTTATTTTTAACATTCATCATGCCATGAATTCATAGGGAATAGGTTCCAGAAGCTCAGGCTCCTTTCCACTGGTTCTCACAAAGTGTGAGCAAGCTGGCACTTCAGTTGAACCCAGGTACCTTTCTCTTTGGCTTCTTTCTTTTTCTGGTCATTTTCCTTCCCACGTTTTAGGAAGCTATCTCTGCTCTTAGAATGCTTAATATGCTCAATACCCACATTAATTCTCTTGGCAAGAATCTTACCCTTAACTTGTTTGTTTACAACAAAGCCAACAGCATGCTGGGTAACACTGTAGACTCTTCCAGTTTTGCCATGGTAACATTTGTGGGCATTCCTTTTTGAACAGTACCCACTCCTTTAATGTCTACAATATCACCTTTCTTGTAGATTCGCATATATGTTGCCAAAGGAACCACTCCATGATTTCTAAAAGGCCTAGAGAACATATACCTGGTGCCTCTCCTCTTTCTCTTTATGTTCGTCATTTTGGTTAATTACTGGAAGATGGTGGTTCTGGCCAAAAGGAGAAAGGTTTCCAAGATTTGTAAAGGAAGAAGTAAAGCTGTCTTTGCTGATGATATGTATATCTAGGCAGAAAATATTAAGACACCTACAAGAGGCCACTAGAGCTAAAAGGTTAGTGCACCAAAGTTGCAGGATATAAATCAATATAAGAAAAAAATCAATTCTATTTTTATGTAAAAGCAGAATATTCAGAGATGAAAACTTTATAAAAAAGGTAACATTAGCACCAAAAAGTATGAAACACTTAGAGATACATTAGACAAAAGATGTATCAGAGCATTATATTGAAAGCTACAAGACTGAGACAAAATCGATATAATTATAAAGAGATCTATTCTGTTTATGGATCCAAAAAACAAGTTATGAAGATGTCAATCTTTCCCCAAATTTATCTACAGATTCAACTCAATCCTTAACAAAATTCTACCAGCCAAGAAAATATGACCATTGTCTTACTTTTCTTCATGCTGGTCCCAACTTCTATAATTTTTTTTAGAGAGATTTTTGCTATAGGATATGTGCAGTCACTAGAGAGAAAGTGAGAAATCACCCCCCCACAACCTGAGATGGCCATGCTTCAATCCCTTCTCCTCCATTCTCCTCCTAGGATCTTGGGCATACACAACACACTCACACCCACACACATACACACACAGTGAGTTTCAAGCCACCGGGTCCAGGACTCGAGCGATGGACAGCCACATGGGAGTCTACTGCCTCAACCACCATGCCATCTACAAGCCCCACATTGTATTTAATTTTTATAATTTAAATTTATAACATTTGTATTTTTCTATATGACAATTTCACAAATTAAAAAAGACAAAGCATGGGACCAGCAGTTAGCGTAATGGCTATGTTGCTGGACTCCCATGTAGTCGACGGCAGTTCAAGTCCCGGACCCGGTGGTTTAAAACTCAGGCTGGGTGTGTGTGCATGCGTGCCCAGGATTCCGAGAGGAGAATGGAGGAGAAGGGATTACAGCATGGCCATCCTCCTGGGGGGTGATTTCTCGCTTTCTTCTGCCTGTCGGACGAGCGCACATACCCTATTAAAAAAAAAAAAAAAAAAAAGACAAAAGTAATACCCATTTTGTATAATAAAACTTTACCTAAACTTCAATACGTAATACAACTACCTATACATCAATTTTAAAACTAGGTTAGTCAACCAACTCTATTTTGTTTTATTAATTTACTTATGCTTCTTAAAGGTTCCCCATCTGGGCCAGGTTCATAGTGCCAATGCACCTACTGGCAGTCAGTCAGCAAATTCAAGTTAGGACCAACCTAAATTGGAAACTTCATTTTCAACTCTTAGCAAAATCTTCTGTTGAATTTAACAAACTTTAAATAGCAAACAAAAGTAACACTAAAAAATAATAACGGAGGGGCCGGCAGTTAGTATGGCTATTAAGGTGCAGGGCTCCCACGTGACTGATCAAGGTTTGAGTCTTAGACCTGGAAGCTTGCTTTCTCACTTACTGTCACTCTCTCTTTCTGGTAAGTACACATGTTCTAAACCAAAATAAAAAATAATAATAATAGTAAATAAAATTAAACAATTCTTTTTTTTTTTTTTGGGTAGAAGTTTTTGCCTTAGTTGTGTGCACTTGCCAGAGGCAGAGAGACAGTAAGAAGGAAAATGAGAAATCACACCCCAGGAGGGGATTGCCACACCGCAATCCCTTCTCCATGATCCTACTGGGATCTTTTCTTTAAAAAAAAAAAAAAAATTTTATTAAATTCTTTTTTTCCTTTTTTTTTTTTTTTTTTTTTTTTTTTTTTTTTTTTAATTTGGCCAGAGAGAGATACAGAGAGAGAGGGAGGGTGAGAAAGCAAGCCTCCAAGTCCAGGAATTGAATCACGGTCAGCCATGTGGGAGTGTCCAGCGCCTTAACCACCATGCCACCTGCTGGTCCCTATTCTACCTGCATCTTGAGTGCACGCACACACGCCCAGATTGAGTTTCAATCTACTAGTGTGGGACTCAAACCATGGTTGGCCATGTGAGAGTCCAGTGATGTAACCGCTACACCATCTGCTGGTCCCTATAAGTAATTCTAATAATAATAATAACAACAACAACAATAGAGCCTTATTAACAGCACGAAGAACTCCTTATGCTTACCCGAACCACTCCTGTGTACAGCACCAAGTTTCCACTGCCTTCCAGGACCAGCATGGTGTCTATCTTCTAAAATAAGGCAAAAGAATGATTTTCCAGGCTGCGTAAATTAATAGATTTTCCAGCTGAAAAATCTGAACCAGCATAATAATTTTCAGCTTGTCAAGAAATATGCCAGCATTTACCTCTACTGGTGCTGCATCCTTTGCGTGTATGTTGGTGACAGAGCCAAAGATGAGCTGAGTTTTATCATTACTCTCTTGAAACTTCACACAGCTAAACATTAAAATAAAATAATAAACTACTGATACATACAACAACCTGTATAGGTCTTAAGCATAGTATTCCAAATGACAAAAGACAATCTCAAAAGGTTATGTACAGTAGGATTCTACTTATATCAACATTTTCAGATGGCAAAATTACAGAGAATAGATCAGTGGTTGCTACTCTCTTGAAACTTCACACAGCTAAACATTAAAATAAAATAATAAACTACTGATACATACAACAACCTGTATAGGTCTTAAGCATAGTATTCCAAATGACAAAAGACAATCTCAAAAGGTTATGTACAGTAGATAGATAAGTGGTTGCCAGGGTGAAGGGTGTGGGTGGGGGGTGGCAGGGAAATACGGTGTGTGTGACTATAACCAGGTGGCATCACCAAGATCTTTAAGGGGATAAAGATAGTTTGCATCTTGACTGTGGTGGTAGTTATAGAAACGCACACATGAGAAAACTGCACAGAACCATATGCACACACACACACACACACACACACAAATGAGTACATGAAAAACTGATGGAATCTGAAATGAGGTGTGTGAATCATACTGATGCCCATTTTCTGGTTTTGATAGTGTCCTATACTAATGCAAGATGTTACCTCTGGGAAAGAATGCAGAGTACACAGGACCTCTCTACCATTTTGTAACTTCCTGTGATCTATAATTATTTCAAAACAAAAACATACACAAATGGGTAAAAGGTTTGCAAAACAATTCACCTAAGAAGGTAAATTAAAGGCTAATACCCATATGAGAAGATAATCTATATCAGAAAGGACTAGGGAAGTGCACATTAAAACTTCACATCCACTAAAATGGCTATGGTCAAGGGGAATAATGACATCCAATGCCATCAAAGATAAAGAGAAATGACCTTCAAACACTGCCGGTGACAACATAAAATAGTGCCGACTCTTTGGAAAACAGTTTGGCAACTTTTAAAAGAAGTTTAAGTATCAATTTAGCATTCAACCCAACAACTTCACTCCTAGGTAGGTCCCCCCTAAAATGAAACCAGATATGTCACCAGAAAGACTTTCACTTCAATGTTCGTAAAGTCATAACTGACAAATAGTCAAAAAGTGGAAACTAAATATGCATCAACTCATGAATAAACAAAATGTGGTGTATCTACATAACGAACAACTACACAACAATGGGAATGAAGTACACACACGTTGCCACATAGTGAGTCCTGAAGACATCATACTAAAGACAAGAAGCTGAACAACACACACCAGCAGTTAGCGTAATGGCTATGTCGCTGCACTCCCACGTAGTCGACAGCGGTTCGTGTCCCGGACCCGTGGCTTAAACCTCATGCCAGACGCGTGTGCGTGCGTGCCTAAGATCCCGAGAGGAGAATGGAGGAGAAGGGATTGCAATGTGTCCATCCCCCCGGGGGGTGATTTCTCGCTTTCTGTCTCTATGTCTCTCTCTGTCTGTCTGGCGAGCGTACGCGCCCTATAGCAAAAACCTCTCCCAAAAAAAAAAAGCCGAACACAAAAACAGATCACAAACTATTTGATTCTTTCTATATAACATGTCCAGAAAAGACAAGTCACTAAGTAGGCTTTACAGAAAGGCTCCCTAAGGCTGGGAACAAAGAGTGACAGACTGCAAATAGGCACATGGGAATCTTTTTTCTTTTTTTTTAAGGGAGATATCTGCTATCAGGCAGGTACACTTGCCAGAAAGACAGAGACAGAGAAAGTGAGAAACCACCCCACCAGGGAAAATGGCCATGCTGCAGTCCTTTCTCCTCCATTCTTCTCCTCCATATCCTGCCTAGGATTTTGGACATGCATGTACTCACAATGGCTGTGAATTTAAAGCCACTGGGTTCAGGACTCAAACTGCAGTCAGCCATGTGGGAGGCAAGAACTTTAACCACTATGCCACCTGCTGGCCCCCAGGAAATCTTCATGGTGAGAGAAATGTCTTAAAACTGGAATGTGGTGATGGCTGCATAACTATAAATTTACTAGAAGTATTTAATTGTAGACTCAAAACATGTTGATTTTATGATACATAAATTACTTCTCAATAAAGCTACTTAAGCCAAAAAAAGAAAGAAGTAGCCCTAAATAATTTATATAGAAACAATGAAAAATTGTGCACTTACCGTAACTGGAGCTGGGACTCTACTAAAAAGCATAAGAACTTATGCCCACATAGGTCAGATGTAATAAACACTTTTGAGGCCTGTGAATTTTTCTCTCTGCAACAGATACATTAATAATCATCAGCACTGGTCAAAAAATCTACCACAGTAACTATTAGAAGTGTGTGTAAATATTCCACAAGTTTAAAAAACTACTCGGGTCATGGGACCAACAGATGGTGTACCGGTTACGTCACTGGACTCCCACATGGCCCATCGTGGTTTGAGTCCCGGACCCAGTGGCTTGAAACTCATGCTGGGTGTGTGTGCATGCCTGCGCCAAGATCCCAAGAAGAGGACAGAGGAAAAGGGATTACAACATGGCCATGCCCCTTGGGGAGAGTGCTTTCTCACTCTCCCTACCCCCAACAAGCACGTGCACCCTAAGGCTAAAACCTCTTAAAAAAAAAAAAAAAGAGAGAGAGAGAGAAAGAAAAAGAAAAAAACTACTTGGGTCAAAAACCCTAAAGTTACTAAAAATTGAATGTCATGCTCTCTAAGATCTCTTTCACCTCTTTGGTTCTCAGTTCATTACACAGCTTCTAGGGGAACTTATAATAAATTTAACCTTTACCACGGTATTTTGTAATCCCACACTACACAAGCCACCTACTTATAAAGTAATACAAAGTGAATTTCTCCTCTTTATATCGTGACCTCTCCTATCCTCTCTCCCTCTCAGATTAGGCTTTCTTCACACTTCTATTGATTGACTGATTGCTATAGGGTGTATGAGCTTGCCAGAGAGAGAAGGGGAGGAGAGTGAGAAAACACCCCACCAGGAGGAACGGCCACATGGCAATTCCTTCCCCTCCACTCTCCTCTAGGGGTTTTGTGTGTGTGTGTGCGCGCACACACACACACACACACGCACACACACACACATGCCTGGCATGTTTTCTAAGACTCAAACTACCCAGTCAATTCTGTAGGACCTAGGCACATTAACCACTACACTACCAGCTGGCAGCCAGAATTAGTTTTAGAACCATACCCCCAAATCTCAAATCTTTCTTTCTCATGGTATTAAAAACTCTACTTCTGGGGACCAGCCAATGGCATAATGGCTACATCACTGGACAATGGGATGTCCCATGTAGTCGACTGAGGTTCGAGTCCCAGACCCAGTGGCTTACACACCAGGTGCATGTGCGCGCGTACCCAAGATTCTGAGAGGAGAATGGAGGAGAGGAGAATGGAGAAGGGATTGCAGCGTGGCCGTCTCCCCGGCAGGTGATTTCTCACTTTCTGTCTCTCTCTCTGTCATTCTAGCGAGCACATGCACCCTATAGCAAAAACCTCTCAGGGAAAAAACAAACAAACAAACAAAAAAAAAAAACCCTACTTTTGTAAAGTATGAATCTGTAATATACTTAAAGGAAAATAATTTTTAAATGTAGAAATTTTTATGAACAAGAAACAGAAATGGAAAACCTACTTTAACACTGAATTCACATATTTAATTTCCTCCAACTACTTCTTCCCAATCCTGTAAGAGCATGTACTTACTGCCTCTGTTTCACAAAGCAAACTAAGCTGTAAGGCTTGGGCTGACATCAGCCTTCTCCCTGAGGCCCGTCTCCCCACTTGTGTCCCTTTCTGCTTCCTGTTCCCTCAGCCCCCTCCTCTCCCCCACATTTCCCCTGCTTTTCCTGCTTTGAGTACAATCCTTGTAGCCTCACTCTCACACAAGTCTTGAAACACGAAGACAGCCTAAATGGTAGGTGATATATAAAGGACTCAGCATTAGTATAGTTGGTATAAAAATGATATTATAGGTATGTAAGAAACATTCTTAGTTTTTAGAGACACACTGAGGCATATAGGGTGTGATGTCATAAAGACCAATTTTCTTTAATACGGATCTACAAAAACAACACTCCTCAGCCCTAAACCTCCTAGCAGATAGCTTTGTATCCTCATTCCCATTCACAGGCAAACTCTAAAATAATCCCTGTGCCAATGTCCACTTCCTTGGACCCATTTCCTGTTTGTTTGTTTGGTTTTTTTTGCTATAGGGTGCATGAGCTTGCCAAGAGACAGAGAGTAAGTGAGAAATCACCTGCCGGGGAGACGGCCACGCTGCAATCCCTTCTCTTCTATTCTTCTCTCAGGATTTTGGGCATGTACACCCATGCACCTGGTGTGAGTTTCAAGCTGTCAGGTCCAGGACTTGAACCATAGTTGGCCATGTAGGAGTCCAGCACCTTAACCACTACACACACCCCCCCCCCCCCCCTCATTTACTTTTTCTACCTCATTTCCTCCTCCATTGTCCAAACTTAAAATACTCGGGCCAAAATCACCAGTGAACTCACTGACTGAACTCACAAACAGAGAACCTCCATTAATAACCTCCTCTTTGGGGACCAGCAGATGGCATAATGGTTATGTCGCTGAACTCCCACATAGTCAACCACAGTTCAATAATACATCTGGCAGCTTGAAACTCACACTGGGTGCATATGCATGCATGCCCAAGATCCCAAGAGGAGAATGGAGAGGGGATTGCAGCATGGCCATCCACCCTGGAGGGTGGTTTCTCAACCTCTGTCTCTCCAGCAAGTGTACACACCCTATAGTAAAAATTTCTCTTTATGAAAAAAATAAATAGGGGCCAGCAGGTGGCGTGGTTACGGTGCTAGACTCCCACATAGCCGACCATGATTCAAGTCATGGACCTGGTGGCTTGCTTTCTCACTCTCCTCTCTCTCTGTCCCTCTCAGGTCAAACTAAAGAATAATAATAAATAAATAAAATAAAACAAACATAAGTAAATAAATACATAAACCACCTCCTCTTTACACTCAACCCTCAGTGCCATGCTGCTACCTGAAACACTCTTAGGTTCTGTGCTATTCACTTTTGTATGGTCTATACTAACTCCAGGAGTTTCTCCCTAGAACCTGACTTCTCTGGCTATCTCTCTGCAGCAGCTTTGTCTCTATTAGTCCCTCAAATCCCAGATTTCTAGGACTCCATTCCCTAGTCCTCTCCTGATTCTATTCCACTGGATTTTAACCATTTGGAGGTCACTAACCCCTTTGAGGCTAATAAATATTGGGACCAGCAGTTAGTGTAATGGCTATGTTGCTGGACTCCCACGTAGTTGACTGCGGTTCGCGTCCCAGATCCGACGGCTTAAAACTCACGCCAGGCACGTGTGCGTGCGTGCCCAAGATCCTGAGGAGAACGGAGGAGAAGAGACTGTGGCGTGGCCATCCCCCCGGGAGGTGATTTCTCGCTTTCTGTCTCTCTGTCTGGCAGGCACACGCGCCCTATAGTGAAAACCTCTCCAAAAAAAAAAAAAAAAAGAGACTAATAAATATTAAAATGCTGTCCTTAGGAAAAGACCCATACACCACAGCTATACACTACATGTACACACTACTACTAAAGACAATTCCAGAAAACTAACAGAACTGTGCAATTACAAGATTATCCATGAGCCTTCCAAGAACTCCATGAATCCCACCTCTACACACACCCTAAATTCTAACCCACCTTTCTTGCTTCAATCACTGCTTATAGGCTGTGAATTTACTGCTCTGCTCTTTCCCCTGGATTCGCAACCAACATATAAAGTGCCTTTTTTACAGCTCTCATCAAATAAAACAGGCAAAGGGCAATCCCTCTCTCAAGCTTCTTTTCTCAGCCCTGTAATTCTCTGAATATAATCACACACTCACACTTCTGAACTTCTGTTGTGACCCTGGCTGCCCCCTTGGCCTTTCCGCTACCCAGCAAATACCTATTGATCTTCCCAAAGCCCTACCAGCAGAAGTAGCAGTCCCTCCCATGTCACTGTCCCTTAGCATCTTCTTTTGAGGATAGGGAAAGTGATTTACTGGCTGGTTAATTAATGCAAACAATGGCATATGGCTAAATTAACTAATTAATTATTAACGAGAACATAAAAGGGGAAAGATCACATAGAACAGAGGTATAAACAGTGTTTCCAAAAAAATAGAGCTGACACTCAACATAAAGATAAAACTTACAAAAAATGCTTTAAAATCTGAAATTCCCAAACTATCGAAATTAGTTGTCGGGAACCAGCAGTTAGTGTAATGGCTATGTCGCTGGACTCCCACGTAGTCAACCGCGGTTCGCGTCCCGGACCCAGTGGCTTAAAACTCACGCTGGGCGCATGTGCATGCGTGCCCAAGATCCCGAGAGGAGAAGAGAGGAGAAGAGATTGTGGCATGACCATCCCCCCTGGGGGGTGATTTCCCGCTTTCTGTCTCTCTGTCTCTATCTGTCGGTCTGGTGAGCATGTGCCCTATAGCAAAAAAAACCTCTCCAAAAAAAGAAATTAGTTGTCTCTCCTAAAACATCAAATCTCTCAAATCTGAGTGATCCCTACTACTAAATTAAAGGGAGAAATAGCAAATGATCACTTTAGTATTACTAATATCCTCTACTGAAACTGAAGTATCCTTACTACTGAGTCGTCAAAAAAGTCATGACGCATTTTTGCATTAATAAAACAGGTCATGACGTTTCCGATACCCAACATATCTCTATATATTCTTACATGTTAATAAATGACTATACTAAAAGAAACCTTTACGCAAAATACCGAATGTCTTCCAAGTCTTTTAGCAACATTTTTCTTTGCATATAAAAATTTATATTCCAAACCTCATATTGGTAATCGTTTCTGTCCACAGATGGTCAATGCACAGTTCAGGAACAATTGGCTCAGTTTCTGGTGCAAGGAAGGAGCCGTTCGAATTACTATTTGGAGAATGCGAAATACTATGTCTCTTTGGAGATTGATTATGGCTTGAAAGGTTGAACCTCTGCACTCCTGAAAAAGAGTGCACTCCTAAGGCAGGCGAGTGAGCACGACTGTAAAACAGAGAGAAGGACAGCACATCAATCAGCAGTGCAGGGTTATATATGCCTTCCCAAACCCTGCCTACAAAAGAACATACACGACATAATCCTAGTCAGAATTAAAACTTAAAAAAAAAAGTAGCCACTTAAATGGTCCATATCTAATTTTGTAGCCAATAGGCAACATGATGGTTAAGGTGTTATGGCTGACCATGGTTCTAGTATCAGACCCGGTGACTTGAACACATGCCAGGCAAATGTGCGTGCATGCACAAAATCCCAGGAGGAGAATGGAGGAGGGACTGCCAACACGGCCATCCCTCCTGGGATTTCACATTCTCCCTCTCATTTGTCTCTGTTCCTCCCTCTCCCTGGCTGAGTGCACACACCCTATGGCAAAAATCTTTAAAAATAAATAAACAGATAGTGCTCTTCTTTAAAAATAATACTAATAAGTAAAAATAAATGGTTCATACCAGTGTGTTTCACTATATTCTAAAGATTTCAAATCCTTATTATAAGAATTCGTTCTTTTAAAACTAAAAATTGATTTTCCTTAGAAAATGAAATATTTAAATTATTCAAAAAGGTCTAAACTATGTCCCTATATGATCGGATATATGTATCAATAAAAGTGCATCCCTGTATTACCAGAGAGACAGAGAGACAGATATAAAGGGGATCTTCAAAAAAGTTTATGAAAGGGACCAGCAGATGGGAGTAATGGTTATGTCGCTGGACTCCCATGTAGTCGGCCACGGTGTGAGTCTCGAACCTAGCAGCTTAAAACTCATGCCGGGTGCATGTGCCTGCATGCCCAAAATCCCAAAAGGAGAATAGAGGAGAAGGGATTGTGGTATGGCCATCCTCCCAGGGGGTGACCTCTCACTTTCTGTCTCTCTATGTCTCTCCAGCAAATACATGTGCCCTATAGCAAAATAAATAACTAAATCAATAAATCACTCTTTAAAAAAAAGTTTATGAAAAATGCATTTATAAAAGAACTATGTATGGATTTCAATTTTTTTCTTTTTTTTTTTAGATTTTTGCCATAGGACACTTGTGGCTTGCCAGAGAGAGACAGAGAGGCAAAGTGAAAAACCACCTCCAATGGGGAATGGCCATACTGCAATTCGTTCTATACTTTCCTCTCAGGATTTTGGGCATACAAGCACATGTGCCCAGCATGATTTTCAAGTCACTGGGTCCAGGACTCAAACCACGGTCCCAGTACATTAACCACCATGCTACTTGCGGGCCCCTCAAAAATTTTTTAGACCAAAATAAACTCCTACTTTATTTCCATTTTCCCAGGTACTTTTTTTTTTTTTTAATTTACCTAAAGGGCATGTGCATTCATTCACATGAATATGGGGGGACTGAGAGGGGCAATAGGGAGAAAGCACTGCCCAAGAAGGATGGTCACGACACAATTCCTTCTCCATTTCTCACTCCTTTGAGGATTCAGGGCATGCACACACATGCACCGGGTGTGTTTTTTCAAGCTGCCAGTCACAGACTTGAACAACAGTCAGCCATGTGGAATCTAGCCACTTTAACCAACATGCCACCAGCCAGTTCCCTTAATCTTTTTGAAGTACCCTTGTATTTATAAAGCAATCAACAAAAACATTCATGTAAAATAAAATATGGGCCAGCTTCCTGGCTTGGTGGTTCAGGGAGCCAGATCCCACAGGGAAAACTACTTGGTGTGAATCCTGACCACAGCAGGACTGACCACTGACCTGACCACTATGTGTTGAAAAACACATAGTGCTGTGTGCGCCAACTATCAACTAGATAGAGAAAAGGAAAAAGGATTGCAGCATGGCCACACACTATTAGGGGTGCTGTCTTCATCTCTCTCTAGCAAGCTCATGTGCCCACTACCAAATGTAAGTATGTGAGTAAATAAAATAGAAAAACAAAAATAGGTAAATAAATAAAGTACAGGGCCAGCAGGTGGCATCATGGTTAAGGCGCTGGTCCCCACATGGTTGAATACACAGTTCACATCCCAGACATGGTGACTTGAGAGACATGCCAGGTGTCTGTGCATGTGTGCCCAAAATCCCAAGAGGAGAATGGAACAGAGGGGACTACAGCATGGCCATCCCTCATAGAGGATGATTGTCACTCACTCTCTCTGTGTGTCTCTGTGCAGCAAGCACACAAGCTCTATAGCAAAACACAAAACAAATAGATGAAACAGATCTAAAGACCAATGTCTGTGTGTGTGCCTGAATGTGTGTATCTCTGTATCTAGCAATATAGACACATACAACTGACCCTTGAACAACACAAACTTGAAACTGCATAGGTCCACTTACATATGAATTATTTTCAATAAATATATTGGAAAATAAATGTATTTTCTGTTCCTTATGATTTTCTTGGTAGCGTTTTCTTTTCTCTACCTTACTTTACTGTAAGAATACAGTATATGATACATATAACGAGAAATATATGTGTTAATTCTTTGTTACTGGTGAGGCTTCCAGTCAACAGTAAGCTATTAGTAGTTAAATTTTCAAGGGGTCAAAAGTTATACATAATTTTTGATGCCGAAGGATCAGTACCCCAACCTTCACGTTGTTCAAGGGTTAAGTATCTATCTATCCATCCATTTACATGTATAAATATTGAATAACAAAAACAAAAAAACTAATATAAATTAAAGCAAAAGGAAATATTAATAGGACCAAAACATTTTTGGAATATTCATCAAACTGCTGTCAGAATGGTAAAAATGAAGCAAGCAATCTTATGACAAGCATAAGTAGCTTCTAAATGGGACCAGCAGTTAGCGTAATGGCTATGTCGCTGGACTCCCATGTCGAATTCCAGACCCAGTGGCTTAGACTCACGCCAGGCACATGTGCATGCATGCCCAAGATCCCAAGAGGAGAATGGAGAAGGAATGGCGGTGTGGTGATTTCTCGCTTTCTGTCTCTCTGTCTCTCTCTGTCTTTCTGGTGAGCGCACGCGCCCTATAGCAAAAACCTCTCCAAAAAAATAAATAAGTAAGTAGCTTCTAAATATAACTCAACAAAGAAAGGTTACACAGTAGACTTGGCAGTCTTAGTAAAAGTAGCATAACTGGGATAATGGTTATTTTCCCTTTAAAGTACCCAAGAGCTGCCAACAGAAATATTAAGTCCTCTAAAATACAAGCAAAAGCTTAAAAAGGAGGTATCTTTTGCTTGGTTATCTTATTTAAAACAGAAACACTTCTACCTTAGAGCCGCCATGTTGGAAATAGAAGGTGAACGAGAGTGCAGACTGGGTGATGAGGCTGAACGACTCTGGCTGTGAATGGAGGAGTAATTCTGGAAAGGCGAAGCCACAGGGGAATCCCCTTTGGAGAGGCTTCGGAGATGCGCTGTGAGGGAGCTACTAGTAGCCGCATTCTGTGGGGTTCCACCCTGTTCAGAGAACTTTAAAACAGCATTCTCTTCCTAAATCAAAATGAAGAGAAGAAGAAAAATAGACCACAATTAGGACAAAAGAGCAATTTCTTCATAAGAATGCTGTAGTAGATGCCAGTTAATAAAGACAGTATTTCTTTTTCCCAAAGAATCCCAATCTATTCCACAAATAATCTTCCAAAAACATAAAGGTGACCAGTTTAACTACCCTCTCATATTACGGAGCAGTGACTTGCCTTTATCCTTACCTCTGCTTTGACTCTCCGGAGAGCCCACACAGAATGCAAATTCTGAACAGCGTCATAGGTCATCACAATGGAGGGGTCAGTGTTGAGGAAAACAATTTTCATTGCATGATCTACAACATACTGTACGCGGGATGACCCAAAAAGACCTTAAAAATAAAACAATCGGGTATAAAAGAATGGGCTTTAGAAGATTGATATTATGACCCAGTTTCCTAAAAACCCAAGATGCCAAGCCAATGAATGCACAAAACCCATTAATATAGTACATAATAAACCTCAAATTTTTAATGAATTTACTGCAAGCATCAACTTCCTTAGAATAAATAAAGATGGGAACATTACAAGTTAGTTTCACATACCTATAATTAAATGTTGAAGATCTGTGTTGACAGTCACAGATAAAAAAGATCCATGACTCCTGTAACAACTTACCTGATATTAAGAAACTGCAATCGACTACTCTGTCAAGTCTGACTTTCTTACTAGTTCTTCTCCCCTGGGTGAACTCTGTCCTCTATAATAACTACAAACAGTACACTATTGTTCTTGTTTTACTGGTTACTCATGCAAAGTAATTATTCTCCCACTGAGTCCAGCTTTTAGTTCTGAAGTACCATGGATTAGGGTCAGGTTGTGCAGGGGTGGTAACATACTGGAATCACATGGCAAAGATCTTGAATTTGCACACCAGTATCCCCTCCAAGCATGCCAAGGTGGTGTACACACCTGTGATCAGGCTGGCAGGGACTGGGAATGGGTGGTGTCATGGGGCCCTGTTGGTAGTATCTCTCTCTTTCTCTCTTATGAATGAAATGGGTGAATGAACTTACAAAATATTTAAAATGATGGGACCAGCAGTTAGCATAATGGCTATGTCGCTGGACTCCCACGTAGTCGACCACGGTTCAAGTCCCGGACCCAGTGGCTTAAACTCACGCCAGGTGCGTGTGTGTGCATGCCCAAGATCCCGAGAGGAGAATGGAGGAGAAGGGATTGTGGTATGGTCATCCCCCCTGGGGGGTGATTTCTCGCTTTCTGTCTGTCTCTCTCTCTCTCTCTCTCTCTGTCTGGCGAGCACACGTGCCCTATAGCAAAAAAAAAACCTCTCAAAAAAAATTTTTTTTAAATGAAAAATTAAAAGTACCATGGGTTAGTTTCCATGTCCTTATTTAACAGTTTCCAAAATGCTTCTCTCTCAGTTAAGATATAGAAAAATTTTAAAATATGGTTATTTTACAAAAACTCTTTAATAAATTAAAAAAAAAAAATTAGGTCAGCAGGTAGCACAGAAGTTAAAGAGCCTGGATCCCACACGGCTAACTGACTAATTTGAGTTCCAGATCTGACAGCTTGAAAATCATACTGGGCATGTGTGTTTGCATGCCCAAAATCCCAAGAGGAAAATGGAGGAGAAAGGACTGTGGTGTGGCCCTGATGGGTGTTTTCTCACTTTCTCTCCCTCTCCCCAGTGAATGCATATGGCCTATAGCAAAAACTAAAAACAAAAATATAAAAACAACTCAAAATGTCACCATCTTAAAATACCCACTATTAATTTGTTAGGGAGTTTTTCTTCTTTTTTTTCCTACACACTTGGTAGGTATTTACAAAATTAGACTGGTTCCATAGCCTAGTGGTTAAGGGAGCTGAATTCCCACATGGCCGATAGTGGTTCAAGTCCCACACCCAGCAGCTTGAAAAATACACCGTGTGTGTGTGTGTGTGTGTGTGTGTGTGTGTGTGTGCGCATGTCCAAAATCCTGAAAAGACGGAGAAATGTAGGAGGACTGTGTGTGACCATGCCCCATTGGGAGGACCTTTCTCCCTCTTTCAACGTTTTCCTGTCTCTCTCTGGTGAGCACACACAGCCTAACCCTAAAACAATTTAAAAAAATAAAACTTAAGAATCTAAGAATCTAACTTCATTTAATGGTTTATCCTACATGACATATAAATAAACAATTTCTAAGGTCATTAAATATTATTTAAAAACATGGTACAATTAATCACAGGCTAGAACATGTCTACTTAGGCTGTCTACAACTGTTACTAATATAAAATTATCAACGCTTTGGTTTTCTTTTTGAGAGGTTTTTGCTATATAGGGCATGTGTGCTCGCCAGAAAGAGAGACAGAAAGCAAGAAATTACCCCCCGGGGGGATGGCAACACCACAATCCCTTCTCTTCCATTCTCCTCTCGGGATCTTGGGCACACATGCAAATGTGCCCGGCATAAGTTTAAGCCACCAGGTCCAGGACTCAAACTGCAGTCAACTACATGGGAGTCCAGCGATATAGCCATTACACCAACTGCTGGACCCTCAACAATTTTTTCTGTAAAAAAACCAAAGGGTAAATAGTTTAGGTTTTGCGGTCAGTCTACCTACCAACTCTGTTACATAACTTTTTTGTTGTTTTCTACCTCCCCCTTAGAAGGTTAAAACCCATTCAAAGCTCAGAAGCTTTACAAAAACAGGTTGAAGACTAGAGTTAGCCCATGGGCTATACTTTACCAACCTGAACACAGAAGATAAAATCTGAGTTGTATTTCAGAATATTCACTTAGGACAAAGAAAAATGTCAAAGAATATAAATATCTTGTAGTCTTCATAATTTACAATCAGCTATTATTTTTGGTCTAACTTAAAATTTAAAGAAAAATGGGGCCAACAGGTAGTGTAGTATCTAGGATGCTGGACTCCCATATCGCCAACTGTGGTTCAAATCTTGGACCTAATGGCTTAAAAATCACACCAGGCACATATATGCGTGTGCCCAAAAACTCAAGAAAACAGAGAAGGGATTGCAGTGTGGCTAACCCTCCAGGGGCGATTCCTCACTTTTGCTCAGTGTCTCTTGGGCAAGCACATGTACCCTTATAGCAAATATGTCTCCAAAAAAAACTTTTTAAAGATAACCATCTAGAAATACTTGCAGGAACTATTACAAGTTCTAAACCCCGAGCAAATTATGCTATCATGACCAAGGGAAGTGAAATATTAAATCTACAAGGCAAAGGTGTAAGGCCCCACATTCTTTTCCTTCACACACACACTAAAAAACCTTAGCTCATCCAAGAATCATTCAGCTACATATTAATTATTAAGGAATAAAGGGACCAGGAGATGGCATAATAATTATGTCGCTGGACTCCCACAAGTTTGACCTTGGTTTGAGTCCCAGACCCAGCAGCTTAAAACTCCCAAAATCCCGAGGGGAGAATGAAGGAGAAGGGATTGTGGCGTGGCCACTACCCAGAGGGTGATGTCTCACTTTCTGTCTCTCTGGCAAATGCAAGTACTCTATAGCAAAAACCTCTCGAAAATTTTTTATTAAGCAACAAACTAATCTATAGGTAGCTTAACAAATGTACTAGTATTTCTGATAGGTTTACTTTTATAATTTGTGTATGTGCTAACCAGAGAGAGACAGGAGAGAAAGAAAGCATTCCCCAAAGAGGGATGGCAACACAGCAAACCTTCTCATTTCACTCTTTTAGGATTTGGGGTATCCATGCACATGTACCTAGTGTGTTCTTCTAGCTGCTGGTCCTTGACTCAAGTCACCAGGCCATGAGTTGGTCCCTCTTGAATATTTTAAATGCCTTACTTTTTACTAAATACCTGTTAGACATTTAATACCATGGTTTTCTTTTTTGTTTAGAGAGAGAATTTTGCTATAGAGCTGATGCACTCATTGGAGAGACAGAGACAGAGACAGAGAGACAGAGAGCAAGAAATCATCCCTCAAGGGGGATGGCCATGTTGCAATACCTTCTCTTCCATTCTCCTCTTGGGATCTTGGGCACGCATGCACATGTGCCCAGCGTGAATGGTCACCTACGTAGGAGTTCAGCAACGCAATCATTATGCCATGGTACCAATATCACAGTTTTCAAGTTCTTGCTTTACTATGAATTACTATTACATTTTTTAAAAAGGTATTTTTGTGATTTTTTTTTTTAAATTTTTTGCTATAGGGCGCATGCACTCACCAGAAAGACAGAGATAGAGAGACGGAAAGTGAGAAATCACCCCCCAGGGAGTATGGCCACACCACAATCCCTTCTCCTCCATTCTCCTCGCGGGATCTTTGGCAAGCACACACATGCACCCATTGTGAGGTTAAGCCACTAGATTTGGGACTCGAACTGCGATCGACTACATGGGAGTCCAGCGACATAGCCATTACGCCAACTGCTGGTCCCGTGAAATTATTTAATTCTTTTTCCTTAAGTGTATTTCTTCCATGAACAAGAGAGACAGAAGGAGGGAGGGGGCACCCCCAACAGAGTCCTCAGGCACCAATCCAGCCCAACTCAGCTTGCCTAGATCATAGGCAAGTGCATACTTGGCATGTAGGGATAGGTCTCGTAACACACACCCAAGACCTTCCCAGGTGGGTCAGCCTCACAGGGCACTGCCTCACTACTATGCCACCATCCAGCCTTCCTGTTACCTTTTCTTTAAGAATTATTTTAATAAACTTTATTTGTTTTAATTTGACCAGAGAGGGACAGAGCGAAAAAGAAAGAGAGAGAGAGAAAGGGAGAGAGGGAGGGAAAGTGAGAAAGCACACTGCCAGGTCTAGGACTCAAACCACAGTTGGCCATGTGGGAATCCAGAACCCTTAACCACCACGCCACCTGCCAGCCCCCCTCCTATTACTTTAGTTTTCATAAATACTCCTTTATCTTCTTCCATATCCAAAGTCAAAAGAACAAAAACACAGAGCTTATGTAAAAGAATATAAAAATACACTTACTTCCAGATTTACAAACAAGTGGGGTTATTTCATCCAGTGGGTGCAGCATGCTGAACAGAGTGGGTAAAGGTTCCCTGGTAGTAAATAAACAAATAATCAGTCACCAGTACGAGATGTATATGCCTGTACACAAACTTTGTACTTTGCTTGGAAAGAAGCATCGTCTCCAGATTACATAAGCAGCTAGAAACCTCCCATATCGAAAAGCAACGCTCTATACTTTTATGTACTGCTCCTCATAACATATTTTATTTCATCTTAGAGTGCTTCTATACATACACACACACAGAGATCAAGATGGCCCAAGGAGTACCTGTAAATAGCAGTCATCACATAGGAGAAACAACACAGCGATGCGCGTAACACTGTTTATTTATCGCTCTTAGTAGCAGGGTGTCTATGGCAGCTACAGAAGAAATTTAGTCTACTTTACTTGCTCACAAAAAAAGTGCACTTTAAAAAAAAAAAAAGGAACCAACAGATATCATAATGGTTATGTCACTGGACACCCACATGGCCAACCATGGTTTGAGTCCCATACCCAGTGGCTTGAAACTCACGCTGGGCATGTGTCTGTGCACGCTCAAAATCCTAAGAGGATAATGGAAAAGGGACTGTGGTATGGCCATCCCCCCTAGGGTGTGAATTCTCACTTTCTGTCTCTGTCTGTCTCCGTCTCTCCTATGAGCACAAGTGTTCTATAGAAAAAAATCTCCCTAAAAAAATACTTCAGGTAAATAAAAGGTCTACATTTTTTAAGTAGTGATTTTTGGAAGGGGAGGGAGAGAAACAAGCTATCTATTAAAACAAAGAGATTTAAATCTGTAACTTTAAAATAAAATAATTATAAAAATAAAAAACTTAGCCAGCATCTTCCTTGCACCACGCTGACAGGCGCTCTTATGTTCCTGTCTTTAAATGAGCTCCACTTGTAGGGAGACAAGGTAAATACACCACTAATTAGCATCTACCATCAATGGAGCCCCTACGACACACTAGGCCACGTCAAATCTCATATGCACTTAGCTCACTTAGTCGCTCCATAAATATTCAGAGGTAAATGACGCTATTCCTGTAACAGATAGTAAAACTACAAGTATGAAAATTCTAAGGGTTTGCTCAAAGTAGCTCAACGGAAAAACAACAGAGCTAATAAATGAGTTGGGTTATCTTTGAGATACCTGCTTGTTTGATCTTACTACCTGAGGCAGGGGGCTACTGTGGATCATAAAGTGCCAACTGCGTGGAGCGCACGAGTGTACAGTATGGGAAAGACAACAGCACCCATCTGCACTGCTAGCATGGAAATGACCGTCATCCCAGAGTGCAAGGCAGACCATTTTACCTGAGAACCAACACAAATAACGTCCAAATAATAATATTTTGAACTGAATAGATGGAATACCTGGGTGAACCTGGAGGAACTTCATGTGAAGAAGTGCTTCGTTCAAACAATAACCCATATTTAGTGGGCCAGACATTCGCAACCTATCAGGTAAAAATGGTGGGAAAAAACAGAAGTAAGAAAAACCACTCTTCATAAAATAAAATACTTTCAGAAAACATTACAGAATACCAGCTTTTCTTCCAACTTAATAAAAGCTCTACAAAGTAACATTACCATTAACCGCAATTTTTTTTTTCCTGTAATTCTAACATGCAACTCAAAAATAAAGTCAAACCTAAGAAAGAGGAGTTCAACATGAAATTCCTGCCAGTGGCTAGGATCAGTACCAAAATAACAATGTGAAGACCAATAGGTGGTGTGGAGGTTAAGGTACTGGATCCCACATGGCCAGCTTCATGGTTCAAGTCCTAGACTGCAGCTTGAAAATCATGCTGGGTGGGAGCAGAAGATAGTGTAATGGCTATGTCGCTGAACTCTCATGTAGCCGACCCTGGTTCAAGTCCCGGACCTGGTGGCTTAAACTCACGCCGGGTGCATGTGCATGCATGACCAAGATCCCAAGAGGAGAATGGAGGAGAAGGGATTGCAGCATGACCATCCCCCCCAGGGGGTGATTTCTCACTTTCTGTCTCTCTGCCTCTCTCTGTCTGGCAAAAGTGCACGCACCCTATAGCAAAAACCACTCCAAAAATAAATAAATAAAAATATAAAAAATAAAATCACACTGGGAGTATATGTAGGCATGCTCAAAATCCCAAGAGGAAAGTGGAGAAGGTATTGCAGTCTGGCCATCCCCAAGTGGGGTGATTTCTCTCTTTCTCTCTCTCTGGTGAACACACATGCCCTATAGCAAAAACTTAAAAAAAAAAAAAAAAAAAGGCAATGTGATAAAATGGAAACAGTAAAACTAGACATTAAAAAGATGATCAGCAAGGGAACCAGCAGTTAGCATAATGGCTATATCGCTGGACTCCCACGTAGTCGACCACGGTTCGCATCCCGGACCCGGTGGCTTAAAACTCACGCCGGGCACGTGTGCGTGCGTGTCCAAGATCCCGAGGGGAGAATAGAGGAGAAGGGATTGCGGCGTGACCATCACCCCTGGGGGGTGATTTCTCACTTTCTGTCTCTATGTATCTCTCTGTCTGTCTGGCGAGCGCACGCGCCCAATAGCGAAAAAACCTCTCAAAAAAAAGATGATCAGCGAGAAAAAAAGACAGTATTTTTCACAGGCATCATTTACTATAACAAAAATGATTTCTTATACATCATTTTAAGTTGACAAAAATCTCTTAGAAAAGATTTCATGATTTACTTCATTAAATAGTTTATTTTTTATATGAAGGACAGAAAAATAAGCCAATAAAGCTGCCAAAGTTTAGTCATTTAATGAGTAAAAATAGCATTCATGATTACAAGATAAAAGAGACTTAAGATATACCCCTGAAACCAATTAATTCAAGAAACTTCTCCAACAAAATACATACCAAAAAACCCTGAAACGCTCAAGTTTACCTGAAATGGTAGGGAAGCTATGTAATCCTTTCCTTCTATGCTGTGCATGTTAATACATGAGCTTTGCAATATACATATGCATTTTTCTACTTCATTACTACCTGAAAAGAAAGGCACAAAGATTCACGATATTTTTTTAAAGCAGTTCAATCCTTACAGAACAAATTCTTTAATGTGCAATATAAAAATGCTTAGGCTAAATCACTACTGTTAGTAGCTACTTAATTTAAATAATGGAAACAATCAGATACATTTATAATCATAAGAGAAAAAAATGATTTCAATATAAACTTACTGTAGACCTTTTCTGACTTATCCTGTGATATAATGAAGTCACACCACAAGGCCTGAAACCAAAACAAAATGTTTACTGAAGAAAACTGTATCTAAATAATAATGTATTAACTAATGCATCTAAATAATAATAGCATCTACATAATACCTTTCCCTCTTCCTCAGTTCAACACAATACCATGGGTTATGAAGATTAATGATAAATATTATTTAAAAAGATAAACTATGTCTACAATCAAATTTTATAAACAGAGCAAACAAAATTGAAAACTAGAGGTTTCACAGCAAAAATTCCAACAGTGGTTCATCCTATATTAAACTTTATATCCTATAAAAAGCTAAAGAGTATCCAAAGAGTTTAAGCTATCTTATAAATCCCAGGCTTACCGACTGATCTTATCCTTCTTAGACTATTTCTAAACTCACTAAAAAGTATTTACAAAAACTAGTATCTTGGGGAACCAGCAGTTAGCGTAATGGCTATGTCGCTGGACTCCCACGTAGTCGACCGCGGTTCGTGTCCCAGACCCAGTGGCTTAAAATTCACGCCAGGTGCGTGTGCGTGCATGCCCAAGATCTCGAGAGAAGAATGGAGGAGAAGGGATTGTGGTGTGGCCATCCCCCCTGGGAGGTGATTTCTCACTTTCTGTCTCTATGTCTCTGTCTGGCGAGCGCACGGGCCCTATAGCAAAAAACCTCTCCAAAACAAAAACAAACAAACAAACAAAAAAACAAACTAGTATCTTTTTCTTAAAAAGAATTATTTTATTTAACTTTATTTATTTATTTATTTTAATTTACCAGAAAAGGACAGAGGGGGAGAGAGGGAGAGAAAGTGAGAAAACCAGCCGCCAGGTCTGGGACTTGAACCGTTTGGGAGTCCAGCACCCTTAACCACCACGCAACCTACCAGCCCCATATCTCCTTTTCTTAAAGGCTCATTTGACAAAAATATAAAATAGGACAAGGCTTTAAACTTTAACTAGCATGCTTAACAATCACTTATAGAAGTTATGTAATGGCATTTTTATGTATTTTTTATCATGTGTACACGACATTGAGTTTACCAATTTAACCATTTTTAAGTGTATACAATACTGTGACATTAAATACACTCATAATATGTACAAGTTCACCACTATCCATTTCCAGAATGTTTTCTTCAACTCAAATAGAAACTCTGTGCCCATTAAACAATTGCCCCTCTCTTCTCCACCTGCCTCCACCCCACCCCCAGTCCTGGTAATAGCTAGTCCACACTCCCTGGGGATTTGCCCATGCTAGGTATGGCATAGAGTGAAATCATGTAATATCTGTCTGTTTGTCTGGTTTATTACACTTAACCTGTTTCCATGTTGTAGCATGTATGAAAATGCCATTCCATCTTAAAGCTAAACAGAATTTTCATTTACATATATCATTTTGTTTATCCATTCACTTTTTTTTAAATGTGTTATATGTTTTCACTCATATGAAATTTTGAAGACCCTCCCATACAAAGTAAACAGAATCAGATAATGAATTTCCATAAGCCAGCTTCAATAATTGATGACCTTCAGCCATTATTTCATCTAAGCTAAAAGTTAACCTCATAGAAATAGAGTAGAACAGTGGTTACTAGGACCTGAGCAGAATGAGGGGGATGGGATGAGAGGGAGAAGTTGGTTAATAGACAAAATTAGTTAGATAAGAAGGACTAAGTTCTTAAGGTAGAACTTAAGGCACAGTAGGTTAACGATAGTTAAAAATTTATTGTATATTTCAGAATAGCTAAGAAAGATTTTGAATGTTCCCATCACAAAGAAATAATACGCTAATTGCACACTGTATTCAAGTATAAAATATAAGTTACTCCATAAATATGTAAAAATATTATATATTAATGTAAAGATTTTTTGATGCATCAAATAGTCAATCAAATGCTAACATTCAAATCAACTCACTTGCTGAACAGGGCTGTCAACAGTAAACGCTTTATAAACTGCCAGTGCCTGGCTTTTACTTCCTTTGCTCCAAATCACCATATTTCCAGCCACGTAAAGTTCCTCATCATAGTCCACTTCTTCTCCAATTTCACTTATGCCTTTCCTTAATTGCCAGCTTTCCTTAAAAGTTAACACACACACAAAAGAAAAAAATATTCAAAAACTTTTTTAAAAAGTGACGCATTTCTTTCGTGAGCAAGAGAGAGAGTGTGAGATGGCATCGCCAAAAGGGTTCTAACGGTGCATTCTATCCCTAGCTTCAGCCAGCCCAGAATCATGGACATGCGAGTGCTCAGTGTACCCTGAGGTCTCCTGATGCAAACCCAGAACCTTCCCATGTGTATCGGCCTCACAAAGTGGTTTTGCTGCCATAGGCACACATGTAATGGGGAGTGGGGGGGGGGGAAGAGAAAATACCCTCAGTAGGGTCTTGTCCCAATCCTTTCCCTAGTCCTCCAGCTCTTCAGGATCCTGGGCACCCATAGGTGTGTTTCTTAGGTGTACCTGGGATTGGAGCCATGGTTGCCATATGGCTTATGCACAACAAGGCACTAGTGCCGCTGCTGCTCCAGAGCATCCAGGCTCCACTTTTTCTTTTTTGTAATAGTCAGGAGCAAGATTTACTGGCCTATGAGTAAGACTCAATTCAAGTCCAACTTCAAGCAGACTTGGTGCTCTAATCAACAAAGTAGAGTATACGGGTGTGGGTTTTATATTTTATAGGACTTCAGAGTAAGAACTTTCTCAGAGGGACCGCAGATGGCATAATGCTTATATCGCTGAACTCCCATGTGGTTGACTGTAGTTTGAATCCCGGATCCAGCGGCTTAAAATTCACACCAGGCACATATGCATGCTTGTCCAAAGTCCCAGGAGGAGAATGGAAGAGAAGGGATTGTAGCCATTCCCCCTGGGGGGTTAACTTATCGCTTTCTGTCTGCCTGCCTCTCTGGTGGGCACATACGCCCTATAGCAAAAATCTCTCTTAAACAAAACAAAAAAAAAAACGAAACTTTCTTGGGAAGTCTCTGTATTCTTTTACAATACATCTATACTCCTCTGCTGAAAACATAAACAAAAATTATACCTTACTTATAGATCCAAAAATGAAACCACATGCTTAGGAAACTAAAAAGACATATTAAGTATATGGGGTAGAGTGAAGGACAGGGGACAAGAATGTATATACGAGAACCACAGGGGAGTCTATGCACATGCAAACTTTTCTTCCTGCTTCACTGGTGCATTTACCTTCCTTCACTTGTCCTACCCACCAAAATGGAGAGAGAGGTTTTGATTTCTTTCTTTTTTTTTTTTTTTAAATCTTTTTTTGGGGGAGGGAGAGGTTTTTGTTATAGGGCGCGTGCGCTTGCCAGAAAGACAGAGAGAGACAGAGGGACAGAAAGCGAGAAATCACCCCCCGGGGGGATGGCCTCATCGCAATCCCTTCTCCTCCATTCTCCTCTCGGGATCTTGGTCACGCATGCACACGCACCTGGTGTGAGATAAAGTCACCAGGTCCGGGACTCAAACCATAGTTGACTACATGGGAGTCCAGCAACATAGCCATTACACCATTTGCTGGTCCCAAGAAGTTTTGATTTCTAACTCTGTAGACTTTCCCTCTAAGATTTTGGTATCCCAAAAGGATATGAAAATTCAAAAAGGTAGGGTAGGAAGGATTGCTTTTCTGACATATATTGACATCTCATTCCCCTATTTTAAGAATGACTACACTACTTACTTACATGGCATTTACTTTTTTTTTTCTTGGGAGGTTTTTGCTGTAGGGTGTGTGTCCTTGCCAGACAGACAGAGACAGAAAACAAAAAATCACCCCCCCGGGGGGGATGGCCACACTGCAATCCTTTCTCCTCCATTCTCCTCTCGGAATCTTGGGCACGCACATATACGTGCCACCATGGTCAACTACGTGGGAGTCCAGGGACATAGCCATTATGCTAACTGCAGGTTCCATGGCATTTCTTATCCAGAGACATGCAAGTCTTTTGTAACCAAGACCATTTGTAATTTCTACCACTTAATCATCAAACATGAAATCTGGTCCCCTCATACTAACTGAAGAAAAAGAGACCATAATCACAGTACTGAACTTGATTCTCATGATAAAACCACCAGTTATACAGTATATCAAAATTAACAGCTATGAAACTACAATATTAAAAAGTTATTATTTAACATTGACTGAAATGACCAAACTTGAATCTCTACAAAGAGCATCATACTCATTTCTCTGCATCTGGGCAGACTTAAATCACATGCATATTATATCACTCCATGTTTCAAAAATAAAATGGGAAATTTCCCGGAACCTTCTGTTTCTCGTGGATTGTAACCTCCTGCAGGGATCCCACCAAGCCAGCAGCACCGTCAGAAGACCATAATTCAGAGGCTGGCTGCAGCTGGCGAAGCTGAAGGTTCAAAGCATTAGGGTGGTGCTTGCAGTGGTCTCGACCAAAAGGAACAAATTCCTGCAAATCCCCGGCTGCAATCATCGTTGCCCTCTCTTCATAGAAGTTCGACATGGGTTCCAAATATCAACATTATTTCTGTGTGAATTCAAACACATTCTCATCAGCCTCTAAAGTTAAAACCAGAATAAAAATATTATAAACATGTATGTAAGAGTCATGATCCTTAGACAAGTGTCAAATAATCCTATCATGTTGTAGATGTACAAGTAATCATAAATCAAAGAACCTTCCAAATCTGACTTTCAGGCAGTTGTGGCTATTGTCGCATTTCAGACATAGACTAAGACCATTATCACTGCAGGAAACCATTGACTTGAGACAAGCATTTACAACCCCAACACCATCGACTAGTCCATCGAAGGCTAAAATCCAAATAAATCTATCTGCTCAACATGACTGTTGAGCTATCTCCTATCTCGTGTTTCCTGCTTTTGCATACTAGTTTTTCCAAACTTCATATAGGAAGGATTAAGACAAGTTGTCCTTTATAGTCTCATGACCACACAGTTGTCTCAACAGTTGAGGTAATGTCTGTTCAGATGCTGGAACTTCATTTGAAAAGCATACCTAAGGGATTACTGGAATATTGAAATAAACAAAACCACATTCTACTTTAATCCATCAGAGGTGGAAGTACTGTTTTCAGCTGAAATCAGTACTTCACAAAAATCCTAATATGTTATTAAATGCTGTAAGTAGTTTTGACACCTGAATCCCAACTAAATATATAACTACAATCAACTTCAATTATTCATCCAAACCCAAGAAACAAAAATGTGAATTAAAGTGTAGCCATGCAACAGTTATCATCTAATAAATTTAAGAGTCACAGTTAGCTGGTAAAATTCTGACTTTGTATGAAGTATGAAACGATACAAGGTGGGCACCAGTTCTGTTTCTGAGACATTTACAATAAAACAAGCTTTAAGCTGAAAGCCTCAAACACAGAAATCAAAACAAATACTGGACATCAGTACTATGAATAACCTTCTGAATGTCTGAAACAGCACTCAAGATGAAAAGGGTTTCATTATAATAGATTTAACTAAGACATTTTAGCTCAGGTATTTTGGCATCAGTTTTCTATTCAAACATCTCAAAGCTTATGGAGTTCCTATGCAGCTCCTTGAAAGCTATAAAGTTATTTCACAGTGAATTAAATGTTATTCCTAAAATGTATTTCACAAGAGATGACACAAGCCCCCACCCCCCGAAATAAGTCAGCATTGAGAACACTTGAACTTGAGACATAAATTAAAAGGTGCTTTATAAAACTTACAAGTAAACACAAAATTCAGCTGGTCTTCCAGTGTTCAACAGGATTACCAACATTAAAGAATTTCAGACGGTCAAATTTAATGTCATTCTCTTAAAACTCTGAACGAAAAGCTACACAGTACTCAATGATTTTTTTTAAAGGATAATCTTTTTGTATTGATTGAGGCAACATATTTAATCATTCGACAGTGTCTCAAACCTTTACACGTGTGTTTTCACTTGCTAGGAACAACATAAAAAGCTACAGATAAAAGTACTATTTAAGTTTACACACTACAAATCAAAATATCAGCCTTGATCTCCAGGAACAAAAATTACCCTGCTAAAAAAGAGAACACACACGCACAGATGGACCTTGAATTGAATCACCACAAAAAGGCAAAGCTTCCCTCTGGCTCTTTAGGAAGGGGTGAAACCAATGAGAGAACCTGGGCCTCGGAAAACCCGGAGGGGCTGGGCGTAAATCTAGAGCTGAGGCTGCACGTGGGACAGGGCATCTGGCTCAGGAAAGAGGTCTGCGAGTGAATGGAAGGCGCACTCCGAAGCCCAGCCCCAGGGCCGAGAACGCCCTCACGACCAGCGCGCGCTCTCGGAGCCCACCCCGGTTTCCCAGTCCTGCAGGTTACTGGGCGCAGGTTAGCCTGGCCGCAGCGGAGAGGAACACCGGGGACGCGACAGACCACCGGGTTCTAAGGGTCCCGGCCCGCACCTGTGTTAACTCGGGACGCGTCAGGCGCGGCGAGCCCCGGGTGCTCCCGGAAGGCGCGAGGGCCAAGGGGGTCCGAGGACAAAAGCGGGGTCGGTCTCGGTGACTTGTCGGCCGCTGCAGCTTCTCATCCCCTCTCCCTCCCCTATCCTGGAGGAAGAACGGGCAGCAGCAGCGGGCGCGACTGCTGACGGCAGGCAGGCGTGCGAACCGTTCAAATGCACGCGTCCATCTTGATTTTCCCGTCCTGCCTCGCGCCGGGGCGGGGCATCGCGGGAGGCTCGTGGCGACCCTGCGGTCCTGGCGCCTGCGCAGTTTCAAGAAGTCCGCGCGCGGCAAAATGTTCCCAGTTAGTTCTCTTCGCAGGTGCAGCGCCGGTCCCCTGCAGCTGAGCTGTGTCTATACTAAAGTCCATACTGTGACGGGACCTTCCTGGCGTCCAGGTCCTGCCAGGTCATGCCACTAGCGACTTGAACTGCCTCCTAACTCTAAATTAGGTGGTTTTTGGCTGGTTTCGCTTCCGCCTTCTGACCCCAAATGGAGGTACGTGCCTCCAGGCTGGGGTGAGGAAAGGGGAATGCTGATTTTTCTCTGTGCCAGTGTACTGTAAACCTGGGGGCCAGGCCTTTGGAAAATTGATGAAAGATTTGGAGAAGAAGGGATTGTGCCATGGCCATCCCCCCTGGGGGTGGGGGTGTATCTCACTTTCTCTCTCTGTTTCTCTCTGACAAGCACATGCACCCTATTGCAAAAACTGAAAATTAAAGCAAAAATCTTAAAAAAAGAAAAAGAAAGCAGATCTTAGGCTGGCCTGGTAGTACAGTCGTTAAGCATTGCACAGAGGAAGCTGGATCCACATGGCTAACTAGGGTTTGATTCGTATCCCCGTTGCTTGAAAAACACACGGGGTATGTACAAGCATGCCCAGGATCCTGAAAGGATGGAGGATTGGAGGAAAAAGGATTGCAGCTCGACCAGACCCCATTGGAGGTTACTTGTGCACTTGCTGTCTCTCTCTGCCATTAAAAAGAAAAGAGGGGAAGAGTGGGGAAAAGAATCCTTCTGGTTCTGTCACTTACCCTCTGCTCATGGAGGGGGAGATGTCCAACCCACACACCTGAGGCCAGATGGCTCCTGTTATCACCACCATCCTGCCATCCTCTTCTGCTGGCATTTAAGGCAGTGCTTGGCTCAGAACACGAAACCCCAGTACAGACTCCTGCAGGCTACCAAATCACTGCACTTCTGCCTACCTACCATGTTCTTCAAACAGGCATGGAGGACCTTCAAGGCTTCTGAGGAGATGGCATGTTAGACACACACACAGATATGCCCAGCATTACATAATGCACCTCTTTTGTTGGTATATCCACTGAGGAGATAGCATATTCCCTACGTGTAGTTAGCCAAAAACACAGATAAATTAAGTCACCATTTCTCACTTTCAGTCTTTAACAAGATATATGTATCTCTGCATTGATAGTGGTTGCCACGTACTGTTACCACAAACTTTATGGCATAAAATAGTACACATTGTTTGGGGACCAGTAGATGGTGTACTGGTTATGTCGCTGGACTCCCACGTAGTCAACCACAGTTCAAGTTCCAAACCTGGTGGTTTAAAACTCACAGTGTGTGCATGTGTGAGCGTGTCTAGGATCCCAAAAGGAGAATGTAGGAGAAGGGAATTTCGGTGCAGCCATCCCCCCAGGGGGTGATTTCTCGCTTCCTATCTCTTCAGCAAGCACATGTGCCCTACGGCAAAAAAAAAAAAAAAAAAAAAAACTTTCTCTAAAATTAAAAAAAAAATCATATATATTTTATTTCTTCCAAAAATGAGAGAGACAAAGAGGCACCCTCACATGGTCTCCATGCCATGATCCACCCCCCCCCCCAGCTTCAGATAGCCTGAGATCATGGGTTTGTGTACCTCTGCCATGTTTGGGGAGGTATCCAGACAAGAACCTGGAACTTTCTCATGTGGACCCTGGCAGAGTGTTACATTACCACTGTGCCACCGTCCGACCTCTGTCACACATTTATTATGTCATAATTTCTATGGGTCAGGAGTCCAGATGTGCTTTAGCGGGGTCCTCTGCTTTGGTTTTACGTTACTTAGGGCTGTGGTCTCACTCAAGGCTCTATCAGAAAAAATTCTGTTTCTGAGCTCACTTAGAGTATAGTGTCTTGTTACAGGACCCAGAGCTTCAGTATTTTGCTAGCTGTCAGCCAGAGGCTGCCATCCACAACTAGACACCACCCACAATTACTGGTCACATGGGGTTCTCCAACATCATCAAAGCATGCAAGGCAAGAGGGCAATAGAGTTTTCCAACAAGAAGAAAATCATAATCTCACATAAACTCTTCACAAAAGTGGCATTCCATCACTTCTGACAGTTAGAAGCAAGGCACACTCAAGGGAGGAGATTAAATAAGGAAGAAGGGTCCAGTGGGGCCCACTCAGAAGCAGCCTCTATAGTCTACCTGATTTGTCATTTTAAAGCCCTAAAGCTCCTTTTAGCTATGTGAATGAAGTGTATGCCAGGCGCTTCCTTCCACATCCTTCCAGCTGCCTCCCCTCAGCCCCTTCTCATCAGGCCTACACAGAGCCCCATAGGCCACCCCATCCCACTTGCTAGTTTTCAACAACTTCAGAGTCTCAGAACTACCTAACAGACTTTTTGTTTTAAGAGAGAGTTTTGCTATAGGGCACTTGCACTCGCTAGAGAGAGACAGAAAGTGAGAAATCACCCCCCGGGGCGGTGGCCACACTGCAATCCCTTCTCCTCTATTCTCCTTTCAGGATTTGGGGCATGCACACACATGTACCTGGCAAGAGTTTCAAGCCACCAGGTCCAGGACTTGAACCATGGTCCACTACATGGGAGTCCAATGATGTAACCATTATGCCATCTGCTGGTCCCACCCAACAGACTCTTACTAAAGGAGAGTTTTTGTTTTTTTAACTATTTCAAAGAGACACACAAAACAGACTGCTTCTCATACACCTGAACTCATACTTGATTTTTATAGAGTTGAAGAAATAACCAAAAAGAAAGAGGGCAAGGGAAAAATATATAAAATAAAGGAGTCTGCTAGTTAACAACAGGTACAATTGCAGTGAATGAACAATAACATAGCCATGCTTTATGAATTACCAATTTTCCAATATATGATCCACAAAGTCACATATTGAAGTTATGTAACTGAAAGGTTGGGATTTTTATTTGAAGAAGGATGACCAACCATCTTCTTTTTTCCAGGACTATGGTTTTCCAGGACACAGGATTTGGGGTTTTTTTGTTTATTTGTTTGGGTTTTTTAATTTGCTATATAGAATGTGCACTCACCAGAAAGGGACACAGAGAAAGGGAAAAGCGGAAAGCACTCCCCAGGATCTGTGCCACAATCCTTTCACCTCTATTCTCTCAGGATTTGGGGCATGCACGTACACATGCTCAGTGTGTCTTTCAAACTGCCAGGTTTGGGACTCGAACCACGCAGTCAGCCATGGGGAATCCAGCTGCCTAATCATGTGACCTGCTGGCCCCAAGATTTCACATTTTAAAATGAGATAGACCAGACTATCTGAGACTTGGCCCTCCTAATTTGAAGTCATCAAAGACAGACTTTATATATATCTTGCCAAATCCTGATCTTCTGGGACTCAGTTATTGAGAGGTTTTTTGTTTTATTTTTAATTATTTATTTAATTTTATTTATTCATTTATTTTAATTTGACTAGAGAGAGAGAGAGGGAAAGTGAAAAAGCAAGTCACCAGGTCCGGGACTCAAACCATAGTTGGCTATGTGGGAGAGTCCAGAGCCTTAACCACCATACCATCTGCTGGTCAAAGTTATTGAGACTTTTTAAGGAAATGAACATTCTATTTAAGGGAAAAAAGTCTAGGGACCAGCTGCATACCCAAGATCCCAAGGAGAATGGAGGAGAAGGAATTGTGGCGCGGCCATCCCCTCTGGGGGTGATTTCTCTCTGTCTCTCTGTTTCTCTCTTTCTGGCAAGCGTATGCGCCCTATAACAAAAAACTCAAAAAAAAAGAAAAAAAGTCCAAAAAGAATAAATAAGAAAATTTTAGCAATGACTTCTTTTCTCTCTTCTTTTTCTTTTTTTCACTGTAGAGCCCATGCACTCACCAGATAGGAAAGACAGAGCGAGAACAAGAAAGAAAAAGTGATAAATCCCCCCTGGAGAAATGGCCATACTGCAATCCTTTCTCCTTCAGTCTCTTCTTGGGATTTGAGGCACACATGACACACATCCAGCATGATTTTCTAGCCGCTGAGTCCAGGACTTGAACCATGTTGTTGGCCATGTGGGATCCAGCGCCTTAAGCTCCAGGCCACTTGTTAGCTAAGGAATGATATTTTTTTGAAAGATGATATTGACAATAACCTTGGGACCAGCAGATGGCCTATGAGTTACGGTGCTGGACTTCCACGTGGCTGACCGTGGTTCAAGTGCCAGATCTGGTGGCTTCAAAATCACGCTGGGTGCATGTGCATGCGTGCCCAAGATCCTGAGAGATACTAGAGGAGAAGAGATAGCAGCATGGCTTATCCCCCTGGGGGGTAATTTCTCACTTACCCTCTCCCTGTCTCTATCTCTGGTGCACATACCCTAAGGCAAGAACCTCTCAAAAAAAAGAAAGGAAAGAGAGTGAGAGAGAGAAAAGAAATAAATTATTAATATCTTTGAAATATTTGTTTTGAGTCGAGAATTAACCTAGAAAAGAGCTGAGGATTAAATTAGTAAAACATCTGAGAAAATACAAATAAACCAACCAAGGTAATTTCTGATTCCAGAGAAAACAAAACAGAGTGCAGGAAAGAAATAGTAACAAACTTAGATACTTCATGTAACTGATCCCAAAAGATACTACTTTACTACAGTAATCAAGAGCATGTGTTATAGGAAAAATGATAGGCACAGACTAATGGGACAGACAGAGCTGAGAAATAGATACAATATGGTTAATTGGTTGTTGGGGTGTTTGTGTGTGTGTGTGTGTGTGTGTGTGTTTTACACTCCCCAAGGAGAAAGACTGAGGGAAAGTGGGAGAAAGAACCTTTCCCAATGGGTCATGATCACACTGCAATCCTTTTCTGTGTCTCCATCCTGCTGGGACTCAGGACACACATACATACTTGTGCCCAGCATGGTTTTCAAGCCCTGGGTCTGGAACTTGAATGCACAGTGGGCCAAGTGGGATGTAGCTTCCTTAATCACTAGCCATGGGGCCAGCCCAATTTATATTTTTAAATAAACTTTTTTATTGCCATTATTATTATTTTACATTATTGCCATAGGGCATGTGCACTCACCAGAGAGAGAGAAAGAGGGTAACTTAGAAATAATCCCTTTTGTGGGGGCAGGTGGGCAGGGATAGCTACACCGCATTCTCTTCTCCATTCTCCTCTTGGGACTTTGGGCATGCATGGACACGTGCCCAGCGTGTTTTTGAGGCCTCTGGGGCATGGATTCCAACCACAGAGTTGTCCATTTGGTATCCAGTGCCTTAAGCATCTCAACACCTGCTAGTGCCAGTAAATTTTATTTTTTTAAAACTGTTTTGGATTGGGACCAGCAGTTAGTGTAATGGCTATGTCGCTGGACTCCCACGTAGTCGACCGCAGTTCGAGTCCCGGACCCGGTGGCTTAAACTCACGCCGGGCACGTGTGTGTGCGTGCCCAAGGTCACGAGGAGGAGAATGGAGGAGAAGGGATTGCAGCGTGGCCATCCCCCCTGGGGGGTGATTTCCTGCTTTCTATCTCTCTGTCTCTCTCTGTCTGTCTGGCGAGCGCACGCGCCCTATAGCAAAAACCTCTCCAAAAAAAACTGTTTTGGATTTACAGAAAACTTGCAAAATAATTGAAAGAATTTCCATATACCCCATGCTCAGTTTTCCCTATTATTAACACTTTACATTGGTTTGATACATTTGTTAAAAATTACTGACCTGGGTCTACCTTGGGCTGGATGATTAAAAGAGCCAGATCCCACATAGCCAACCACACAATTCAAATCCTGGACCTGGTGGCTTGAAAAACATCCCAGGTCCTGAGACCAGCACATGGTGTCGTGGTTATGTCTCTGGACTCCCATGTAGTCCACTGTGGTTGAAGTTATGGACCCAGCAACTTTAACTGATGCCCAGGATCCCCAGAGGAGAATGGAGGAGAAGGGATTGCAGTGTGGCCATGCCCCCAGGGTGTGATTTCTCGCTTTCTGTTTCTTTGTCCCTCTCTGAATCTCCAGCAAGCACGCACACCCTATAGCAAAAATGTCTCAGAAAATGAAAAACATTCCAGGCACATATGTATGTTTGTCCAAAACCCTGATGGATGGAGGAATGGAGGAAACAGGATTACAGCTTGACCACACCTTATTGGAGGGTGCTTTCTCCCTCTCCCTCTCTCTCTGACAAACATGCACACCCTTTGGCAGATTGTTTCAAAAACAGTGAACTAATAGCAATACATAGTTATTCATGAAAACCCATACTTTATCCAGGCTTCATCAGTTTTTGCCTAACGTCCTTTTTCTGTTCTAGGATCCCGTTCAGGGTACAGCGCGGTCTTTAGTCATCTTGTCTCCTAAGGAGCCTCGCGTTTTGAAGACGGCTTTGAGGAATACTGGTTACGTATTTTATGTAATACCTCTTAACTGGAATTTGCTTTTCTTGGGGTCATGGGCATATGGATTTGGGGGAGGAAGACCAGAGAAGTAGAGTGCGACTCTGATCACAGGGGACACGCCAACGGTGTGACTTAGCACTGTTGTGGTTCACCTTGGTCACCTGACTGAGGCCGTGCCTGTCAGATTTCTCCACTGTAAAGGACCATCTTCCCCTTTCCGTACTCTACTCTGGATGGAAGATGAATCGTACAGCCCCCACTTAAGGGGTAGAGCCAGTCAATTCTTTTCGTTTTTATCAATTTGCAAAAAAGCAATTCAATTCAATAATTAGTACTGGAAGAATTGAATATTCATTTGCAAAACAAAAGGAAAAGTGATTTTCCATTTGTACCTCACCCTACACAAAACTTAAAATGGATGAAAGCCCAGGGTCAGCAGGTGGTATGGTGTTTAAGGGACTGGATACCACACAGCTGACTCCATGGTTCAAGTCCCAAACCTCGTGACTTGAAAAACATGCCAGGTGCATATGCATGAGTGCTCAAAATCCAAAGAGGAGAATAGAGGAAAAGGGATTGCAGTGTGGCCATCCAGGGGGGTGATTTCTCACTTTCTCCCTTTTTGTCTCTCCTCCCTGATGAGCACACACACCCTAGATTAAAAAAAAAAAAAAAAAAGACCTAAAATCTAAGAGTAAAACTGTAAAACACTTAGGACAGAGCATAGCCATAATTTTTTTTTTTTGGGGGGGGAGAGGTTTTTTTGTTATAGGACATGTAAGCTCTCCAGAAAGACAGAGAGAGACAGAGAGTCAGAAAGTGAGAAATCACCCCCTGGGGGGGATCGCCATGCCGCAATCCCTTCTCCTCCATTCTCCTCTCGGGATCTTGGGCATGCACCCACACACGCCCCGCGTGAATTTAAGCCACCGGGTCCGGGACTTGAACCATGGTTGACTACATGGGAGTCCAGCAACATAGCCTTATGCCAACTGCTGGTCCCCATAGCCATAAATTTTTGAGATCTTAGAGAATAATTTCCTAGCTATGGTACCTAAAGAATGAGGAACCAAAGTGGAAAAAAAAATTGATCAATTAGACTTTTTAATTTGTTTGTTTTTGTCAGATGGTGCACGCACTCACCGAAGAGAGAGCAGAAATCACCCTCCCAATGGGACACGGTCACACCATAATCCCTTCTCCTCTGTCTTTCCATCCTTTTCCGATTTGGGGCATGCACACACATGCACTGGGAGTGTCTATCAGGCCACTGGGGCCACATGGGCCCTGGCCATGTGGTATGAGTGTGATGGAATAGTGCTCAGCTATAAAAGGGAATGAAGTACTGATACTTGCCATCACGTGGACGAACTTTGAAAATGTTATGTTAAATAAAAGAAGCCAGTCACAAAAGGCTACATATTGTATGACTCCATTTATATAAACTGTCCAAAATAGGCAAACCTACAGAGACAAAGTAAGCTAGTAGTTGCCAGAGGCTGTAGGGTAAGGGAGGTGTGGGGAAAACGAGGAGTGACTGCTAATAGGTAGGGGGTTTCTTCTGAGATAATGGAATGTTCCAAAATTAGATCATGGTTTGGGTTGTACAAGTATATAAATATGCTAAAAATTAGTGAATTGTACACTTTTAAAGGAGAATTTTATGATAGGTGAAGTATATCTGCATAAGTCTTATTTTTTTAAAGTTCTTAGATAGGACACTAAAAACATGGTCCATGGGGCTGGCGGGTAGAGTGGTGGCTGAAGGCACTGGACTCCCACATGGCTGACCATGGTTTGAGTCCCAGACCTGTTGGCTTACTTTCTCACTTTCTCTCTCTCTCTATGGAAAATAATAATAATTAATAAAGTTAAATTTTAAAATTCTAAAAAAATCATTAAAAAAACATGATCCATAAAAGAAAAAAATAATGAATGGGACTTTATCAAAATTAAAGTTTTGCTCTGCAAAAAACACTTAAGAAAGAAGGGATTGTGTCATGGCCATCCCCCCGAGGGGATGATTTCTTGCTTTCTGTTTTTCTCTCTCTTTCTCTGTCTTTCCAGCGAGCACATGCGCCCTATAGCAAAAACCTCTCTAAAAAAAAAAAAAAAAAAAAAAAAAAAAAAAAAAAAAAAAATAAAAAAAAAAAAAAAAAAAAAAAAAAAAAAAACCTTAAGAAAAAGAAAAGGGGCCAGCAGGTGGCATGGTTAAGGTACTAGACTCCCACATGGCCAACTATGGTTTGAGTCCCAGACCTGGCAGCTTACTTACTCACTTTCTCTCTCTCTCTCTCTCTCTCTCTCTGGTGAGCACATAGTCGTTATAGCAAATTTTAAAATAATAATGTAATTCTAAGAGAAAAAAAAAGAAAAGCTATAAACAGGGAGAACATAATCGTAAATAACAAAACCAGCAAAATACTTTTACCCAAAATATATAAAGAATTCTCAAAACTCAGAAAAAGGAAAGAAACAGTCTTGTTCTTTAATAAAGGCCTCATCATACTTAAATGAGATTTGCACCATGATCACAGTTACAAACTTAATTTATCCAGTTATAACTGGTAAGAAGAAAGATGAATTCTTATTGAAGTTATAAAAAAAATTTTAAAAAACCTTTTATGGTATTGAAAAAAAAAAGAGAGAGACCTGAGTAAAGACACTATGTAAGAGTCCAGTTCAGGTGCTGGACTCCCATATGATCGATCATGGTTTGAGTCCCAGATCCACTGGCTTGAAACTCAGTGGGCACATGTGCATGCATGCCCACAATCCTGAGAGGAGAAGAGAAGGGACTCTGCCATGTGGCCATCCCCCCTGGCAGGTAATTTCTTGCTTTCTGTCTCTCTGTCTTTCTCTGTCTCTCCAGCGAGCACATGCACCCTATAGCAAAAATCTCTAAAAAAAATTATATTGGGACCAGCATAATGGCTGGGAAAAGCTAATGTCCCTGGACTCCCATGTAGTTGTTCGCAGTTCAAGTTCTGGACCTGGTGGCTTAAACTCACGCTGGGTGTTTATGCGTGCATGCCCAAGATCTTGAGAGGAGAATGGAGAAGGGATTGCAGCATGGCCATCCCCCCCCCACGCCCAGGGGGTGATTTCTCACTTTCTGTCTCTCTGTCTCTCTCTGTCTTTCTGGTAAGTACACATGTCCTATAGCAAAAACCTCTCAAAAAAATATGATATTAAATCTTAAAAGCTGCGCCCTTCATTTGAAATATTTCCTTCAATCTTTAATCTTTGTGAACTTTTGTATATATTGAAGCATTTTATTTATTTTTTTTTAGTTTATAATCTACATTATAGGCTTTTTTAAAAGTTTTTATTGGGGCCTGTAGGTGGCATGGCATGGTGGTTAAGGATGCTGGACTCCCACATGGTTGACCACAGTTCAAGTCCCGGACCTGGTGGCTTTTTTTCTCACTTTCCTTTGTGCTCTTTCTCTTTCTCTCTCTCTGTCCCTCTGAATGAATGAATGAATAAAGTTAAAGAAAATAATCCTTTTTTTAAAAAAGTTTTTTATTGGGGCCAGCAGGTGGCGTGGTGGTTAAAAGCACTGGACTCCCACATGGCTGACCACGGTTTAAGTCCCAAACCTGACTGCAGCTTACTTTCTCACTTTTCCTTTCTCTCTTTTATAAGTCTCTTTCAGGTCAAATTTAAAAATAATAATAAAAAATAAAATGAAGTTAAATAAAATAATTCTTTTAAAATTTATTTTATTTTACTTTTTACTATAGGGCATGTGCACTCATTAGAGAAAGAGAGTGAGAAAAGAAAAGTGAAAAATCATTCCCCAGATGGCTACTCCATATTGCATTCTCTTCTCAATACACTCATGGCTGGAGTGTTTTTTAAGCTGCTGGATCCGAGGCTGAACCATGCTGGTGGCCATGTGGGATTCAGCCACCTTAATTACCACGCCCAAAATCCTGAGAGGAGAATGGAGGCGTAACCCTAGTAGACACACACATACGTGCGCGCGTGCACACACACACGCACGCTCCTCAGTGTATGACGAGGATATGTCCCAATAAACCCCTTATACAGGCTGGCCCTTCAGTCTTTCATGGGATTGCTTTTTCTGAATTCTGAGAGGGCATTCAGTACAAGATACTATTTAAAGGATGTTTCCTTCAAGTTTGAACAGGTATAACAGTTAAGTTGATTAGAGGTAAGGGAAAAAAGCTTTTTTAAAATGCTCATTAAAAACAGGATATTATCCATAATTAGATCAAAGGCAGGTTTGTGGTGTCTGGGTTACACCGTCTAACCTTCCTAAGTTTGTCTACATCTGAACTGAAGAGTCCAGAAGTCCTGCTCCACCCCTAGTACAAGTGGACAGCTGTCAACAGTGTTACCGAGTCACGTACCTGCAGTGCAGGCCTCAAGTTCAGCTCTTTTGGTGTTTCTTCCAGACAACCAACTACTCTTAGGCAAGCTAGGACCCTCCAGAGCAGTCAATGACTGGCTTCTCCCCACTTTGTTACATGCTGGTTTACAGCAGTACTTGTCCAGACAGATTGTGGCTCATGTGAAGGACCTAGCTTTTAAGATTTAAGAACACTTTATTGTTGGCCTATAGATTTCTCCCTCACATCTCAAAAAGACTCATGGATATTATCTCTACCTCCATAATCTCTACTGGGAGAAAAGAGAAAGTCATGTTCAGTCATTCCCTGCTCCTTCATTCAGTGGTTATCCAAATCTAGCAAAACTCTCCTAAAAACGTCTAATCTTTGTTCTCCACACTATGTAAAACCAGCTGAAAATATTTCCTTCAATCTTTGTATACTTTTGTTCCACCTCATCAAAAAAATCAGATTTGTATCTCTGCTAGATATCTTTGGTGATACAATGATGAAATGTTACAACTATCCCCTCAAAATTGACAGAGAGATAATACAGAAAGAGTTGTACACATTCAAGACTTTTTTTGCTATAGGGTGTGTGCGTTCTCTAGAAAGACAGAGAGAGACAGAGAGACGGAAAGTGAGAAATCACCCCCCAGCGGGGGATGGACACGCCGCAATCCCTTCTCCTCCATTCTACTCTCAGGATTTTGGGCACACACGCCCAGTGTGAGTTTAACCCATGGGTCCAGGACTGGAACCGCGGTTGACTGCATGGGAGTCCAGCGACATAGCCATTACGCCAACTGCTGGTCCCTAGACATTCAAGACTTTTAAAAGATTTAATTATTGGAGACAGCAGGTTGCATGGTAATTAGGGCACTGGACTCCCATATGGCCAATGCAGTTTGAGCCCTGGACTTGGCAACTTAAAAATCATGCTGGGCGCATGTGTATGCATGCCCAAAATCCCAGGAGGAGAATGGAAGAGAAGGGATTGTGGTGTGGCCATTCCCTCTGTGGGGTGACTTCTCACTTTCCCTCTCTGTTTCTCTCTCTCTGTCTTCAGCAAGCACACATGCCCTATGGCAAAAAAACTTAAAAAAAAAAAAAAAGATTTAATCATTATACCTTGCTTTTGTGTGAAAAAGCTTTTCTTTTCAATTTTCACACACATACAAAAAGAGCAATAAGCTTAGGTTTTACATCTTTAGTCACAAGTCAAAACAATTACAGAACCTAAAAACTCACCAGTCTAGCAGCAGCTCTAGTAAACACACACACACAGAAGCTCCTCAGCGTATGATGAGGATATGCCCCAATAAACCCCTTATAACTTGAAAATATCATGTCTAAAATGCACTTACCACACCTAACCTTCAGCACATCATAGCCTAGCCTACTTTAAACATGTTCAGGTCACTTATGTTTGCCCGTAGTTGGACAAAATCCTCTAACCCAAAGCCTATTTTAGGCCCAGCTACTGGTGCCGCAGGAAAACATAGTGTTCTTTGAGGCTGGAAGCCACATGTCAACCACAGATTTGGATCCCTGGTTGGCCTGAGAATTCCCTGAACACGCGCACGCAGGGACCCAAGAACCTGAGGAGTGTATGCCCAGGATCCTGAGAGGAAGGAAGAGCAGAGGAAAAGAGACTGTGGCATGACCAGGCCCCATGCAGGAGTAAGGGGTGCTTTCTCTCTAGTATAGGAAGAAAGAGAGATTGGAAAAAAAAAACTATTTGAAGGAGTTAACTAAGAGGTTGTATGACTGGGGAAGGAACATTCCATACAGAGGAAGCAGTGACTACAAAATCCCTAAATGGGAGAGTGCCTAGTGCCTGTGAGCAACAGAAGGAAACCAAGAGGACAGCTCAGCCCGAGAGCCCTGGCCATACAGGCTCTCCCAGAGGCCATGTAGGCAGGGCCTAACCACAGTCTGGCTCAAGTCCGGGGGCCTTGTGATCTGTCCTGGAGCGGGGACAGGTCGACCTGGAAGGAGCTGTTGGGAGGCAGCTTCATACCTCCACATGATGATCTGAGCCTGGCTGAGGCTGGCGGGTAGAACCCGGTATCACCAGCCTATTGGTGTTCTCTCCCTCTTTCAAGAAATACATCTTTTAGGACCAGCAGTTAGTGTAATGGCTATGTCACTGAACTCCCATATAGTGTACTGCTGTTCAAGTCCCAGACCCGGTGGCTTAAACTCACGCCGGGCACGTGTGCATGCGTGCCCATGATCCTGAGAGGAGAATGGAGGAGAAGGGATTGTGCGGCGTGGCCATCCCCCCTAGGAGTGATTTCTAGCTTTCTATCTGTCTGTCTCTTTCTGGTGAAGGCACACACCCTATAGCAAAAAACCTCTCAAAAAAAAAATTTTAAAAGACATTAATCCTAGGGGACCAGCAGGTGGTGTGGTGTGGTGGTTGAGGCACTGGACACTCCTACACCGTGGTTTGAATCCTGGACATGGTGGCTTACGTTTTTTTTTTTTTTTAATGAATGAATAAATACAATTAAATAATTCTTTTAAAAATATATTTTTAAAGACATTAATTCTAAAATGTGCATACACGGAGACCAGCAGATGGCATAAAGGGTATGTGGCTGGACTCCCACGTGGTTGATGAACTGAGTTTCCGATTTTGCCCGTGCATGCATTCCTTCCCAAAATCCCAAGAGGAGAATGGAGGTGAAAGGATTGTGGTGTGGCCATGCCAGTCGGGTGACGATTTCTCACTTTCTTTCTGTCTCTCTGTGAGTACACGCGCTCTACAGCAAAAGTATCTTTTGAAAAAAAAAAAGTGCCTGCATACCTAAATCATGGATGCCATTATTGGTAAAGCGAGATTACATTTGTGCTGTGATGCAATGAAGTTGCTCTGCTGTGGCTCTCTGGGACCCTGCAGTGTCCCGCAGCCTCTTACCCTCTGCACGCGTGCACTGCCATTCGTCTCCCATCCTGGGTTAGTCACGGGCTTGGCTAAAGTCGAGCTCCTCGGTGCCAAAGGTCGGGTCTCACACCTGAAGGGCGCCCAGCGGGGAGCGGAATGAATACTGGGCTCGCAAACAGTGCGGCCACCCAGGCCTTGGCCTCGGAGCAGCTGCTGCCGGGTTTTCTGTGTTCGCAAAGACTGGGTCGCAGGGGCGCCGCTAGACTCTCCTTATAGGTCTGGGGGATCGATCCCTCTAGCGCCCTCCACTCCTTTCCAGCCTTTCCTCCCCTCCGCCTCCCACCCACCCAGCGGCCAGCGCTCTCTACCTTCCCCACGCCCTGCACCGCCCTCCACTTCACCTCTCCCGACTCCCTCCGGGCTCTTTCAGCCGGCTCCCTTCCCTCCACTCTCCGGGT
>NW_006160024.1:1719280-1756073 GCF_000334495.1 Tupaia belangeri chinensis
GCTCAGACACTCCGGCGCTGGCCGCTCTCGGTCGGCGACAGAGCAAGTTCTGGGCGCTCATCTGTCGGTCGGTCCAGAGAGTTTTCGGGTCCGCGGCCCCGGGATGGGGCTGGCCTCGCTGTCACCACTGGGACTCTTCCTCTCCGCTCTCTGGAGTGGAGGTGAGTGTGCGGGTCGCGAGGAGGGGGCAGGAGGGGGCTGCAGGCTCGCGATCTGGAGCTCGGGGAGGGAGCGCGCCAGCGCCGACCCTGGCGTGCCTGGTGGCTGGGCAAGTTTGCAAACATTCTCCCTCCTCCCGGCGGCGCGGGGATGGGGCACGGGGCAGCCCACCCATCCGCTGGCCGTGGCTCCTCCAAGGGGCCGACAAGGCACCCAGGCTCTGTCGTGGCTGCGTGTCCTGGTGGAGCCAGCCGTAGGTGGACACTGAGGGCGCTCCTTTACCACGGAGAAGGAAAACGAGCTCGGCCGGGCGCGCTGCAAACCCTGACGTTTTAAGTTTTTGGCCAGAAGGAATGTGGATCATAGGTCTAGTCTGTAATACGCCGAGAAGTTCCCTCTACACCGCGCTGCGTGGTTGTGCCCAGCTCTGGCAGCCTCAGACTCGGTCTCCCGAGGGACAGACGCCCGGCGAGCGAGCTAGCCAGCAGGCTGCAGGAACTGGAGTCGCAGTTCGGGTTTCGTGGCCGACCCAGGCCGGCCGGCCATCCAGGCTGATGCCACTGGGCCCTTGGCGCTCCTTGCAGAGGCACCCGGGAAAGGGGAGCATTCTTCCCACCCCTGTTACAGCAGAACAGAACTTCCTGTGCTTGGGCAGTTAACTTGGGTTTCTTATCTGGATTCAGCCAGTGTGGACACAGGCATTTCAGTGTAAGAGACTGGACCTGGTAAGTAGAGGCAAGTGAGGCTGTTCCTTCTGCTTCCGCAGGGGCTGGAGGGAGGGTCAGTGATAGCAGATGGCCAGTTTGATCAAAGACACACTCTTGTGGAAGCTGAGAAATGTACTGGGCTTTATCCAAATAAAAAAATCAGGAAAAGAAAAGAGAGTGCTAAATAAATACATCCAGGTATTTACCCTTAGTGAGACGATTTCTATTTTCATTCCGCAAGTGGTTTTTGTCTCTTTTGACCATGAATGTGCTTGACTCATTTTCACACGCTACATGGTCAGCCTTTTTTCTTCTTTTTCTGCTACAGGACATGTGAGCTGGCCTGAGAGAGACAGACAGAGAGAGGGAGAGGGAGAGGGAGAGAAAGTGAGAAACCATCCCTCCTCTAGGGACACATCCATCTGAAGTTCTGGCCACGCTCACACACACCTGGAGTAGTTTTTGTTTGTTTATGTTTTAGGTTTTTGACACAGAGCACCTACATTCACAGAAGAAAGACAGAGAGAGGGAAAGTGAGAAATCATCCCGCAGGGAGGATGGTCACACTGCAATCCCTTCTCCTTTATTCTCTTTTCGGGATTTTGGGCATGCATGCACACAGGTTTTTTAAGTCCCACATCTAGGACTCGAACTGTATAGTCCACCATGTAGTTTCCAGCCACTTTAACCACCATGCTAGCTGGCTGCCCTAGTCAGGAAAGATTTTTTTTAAGAATGCTTGGAAAGGGACCAGCAGATGGAATAATGGTTATATCGCTGAATTCCTACATGGCTAAACACAGTTCGAGTCCCTCACACAGAGATTTGAAACCCATGCCAGAAGCATGTGCATTCAGGCATAGAATTCCTGGAGAAGACTGGATTGCAGCATGGCCATGCCCCCTGGGGGGTGATTTCTCTGTCTCTCTGTCTCTTCAGCAAGCCCACACACCCTATAGCTAAACTCCCCCCTCCCCCCCAAAAAAAGAAGGCTTGGAAAGTTCAACTTATAGTCAATGAACTTGGTTTTTTTCCTTGTAGATTTTTCATTTGAAAGCTTAATTGCTCAAATGAAAAATTCTTCAACAGAGCACATTACACATTAAGTTATATAAGCAATTTATAATTTTGGGCAACAGCAATTTGAAACAATCAAGAGCCAAACCAAGCAAAGAACTGAAGCAGTTCTGTTCTCTGCAGTCCCCCAGCCCTCAAAAATTCCTCAGCATTTCTGCCAGACTCATTTATCATAATCTGCTGCAAAGCTGTTATGTTTTGCTACTAGTAAAGGCTAGCTGTAAATAGTCTTGGAGATAGTAAACATGATAAAAAGAAAAAAGAGATAAAGAGAGAGAAAGAAAAGTAATGGGAACAAGAGTTTCTGTGTAAAATATTTTCAAAATAGATATTTTTATTTTTTATAATTTTTTCTTACAATTTTTTAGAAGTTGTAATAAAGAGCTTTTGTAGCTGCCAAGTCAGCTTGAGTCAGAGAATCATAAAAGGTCTTCTAAAATCCACCCAGCAGGAGAATGAAAAGTTTCTCCAGTTTTTCTTTGACCTTTTGCTTTTCATCTTGAAATTTACCTGCGAAATGACCAACAGCATTCCACCTCACCTTGTGAAAAACCTAAAGTGAGGTTCTCCCTGGCAACAGTAGAACAGAGGTAAGAGGGCTATAGGAAGAGATTAAAAATGGCCACGAGGAGCCGGCAGGTGGCGTGGTGGTTAAGGGCACTGAACGCCCACATGGCCAACTGTGGTTTGAGTCCCGGACCTGGAGGCTTGCTTTCTCACTTTCTCTCCTCTCTCTCTTCCTCTCTGTTCCTCTCTGGTCAAATTTAAATAAATAAATAAAGTTAAATAAAATAATTATTTTTTAAAAAATGCCATGAGACTTTTGACCTAGTTTGAAGAGTTTCCTATTGCATTCAGTGAGCCTGAGTGGTGTTTTAACCAGAAAGGACAGAGAGGCAATATGTGGCTGTATATAGACTCCACAATGTAGAGGAATGGACCCAAAAATATAAGCATAATTTTTTTTTTTTAATTTGACAGAGAGACAGAGAGAGAGAAAGTGAGAAGGCAAACCACCAGGTTTGAGACTCGAACCACAGTCAGCCCTGTGGAAGTCCATCGCCCTTAACTATCACACCACGTGCTGACCCCTAAGCATCATTTTTAACCCAAGAATCATCCTCTGCCCCAAACACAAGCACAAACACCATCTCACAAAGACTTGCACACACAGAACTAGAACTTCATGTCAGGGATTTCCAGTCCTTTCCTCCTGCTCATTCTCTGATGGGGGTGCTAGTGAGCAGCAAAATGAATGTAAGATGACTCTCCAGAGGGCCAGGGAGATGGTGAAGGAGCAGACATCTGAAAAGTAGATAAAAATGAAGGCGTTATGAGGAGTTGGCCCATGATGAAGTTGGGTGTGCAGGTAAGAGCTGGCTTTTAAAATGTTTTAATGTTGGACCAGTACGGGGAGTGGTGGTTGAGGTGGCTTAATCCCACATGTTCAACTGTGTGGTTCAAATCCCAGACCCCATGGCCTGAAAAACACATTGAGTGCATGTGCGTGTGTGCACAAAATCCTGAGAGGAAGGACCAGCAGTTGGCGTAATAACTATGTCTCTGGACTCCCAGGTAGTCCACTGAGGTTCAAGTCCTGGACCCGGTGGCTTAAACTCACACCAGGCACATGTGTGTGTGTGCCGAAGATCCCAAGAGGAGAATGGAGCTGAAGGGATTGCAGTGTGGCCATCCCCCCTGGGAGGTGATTTCTCGCTTTCTGTCTCTCTGTCTCTCTCTGTCTTTCTGGTGAGCGCATGTGCCCTATAGCAAAAAAAAAAAAAAAAAAAAAAAAAAACTGAATGGGGAATGGAGGGGGGAATATCTTCCTTGAGGTATTAAAAAAAAAAGGTGGCCCACCCCCTCCTCCTCCGTGGGGGGGGGGGGGTTCTCCCTTTGTCACTTTCTCTCTCTCTCTTTCTCTCTCTCTCTCTCTCTGGCAAGCACACACACCCTATAGCAAAGAACTAAAAGAAAAAAAAAATTCTTCCATGTTAATGCTTGTTCCCAATTTTATAACATATATTTCATTTTGTAGTCATTTTCCCAGGGAGAACTTTAAGTTGTTCTGTTGCTTATGGACTTTATTATAATGACCTCAAATGCTTTTTGGAAGTAAGCAGGGTACATTTTAGTGAATAAGGAGATGATTTTAAAAAGTTATTCTGGGGGCTAGCAGAGGGCATGGTGCCGCCTTTGCAGTCTCTATTCCCTCCTGCTGGAATTTTCCCCCCAAATCTCCACATGCTAGTAGTCCCTTTGCATTTCAACTCAGATGTTACCCTGAAAGGCCTGTCTTCACCAACATGCCTGGCCAAAGCTACCCAGACAGCCTTGGACTCCCACATGACCAACCGTGGTTTGAGTCTGGGACCCGGTGGCTTGCTTTCTCACTTTCTCTCTCTTTCTCTTTCTCTGTCTCTTTCTGTCTCCTCTCATGAGCCCATGTGCCATATAGCAAATTAAATAATAATAGTAAATAAGATTAAATAAATAATTCCTTTTAAAAAGAGGTTATTCTGACCCATTCCCCCATTTTCTTACTGTCAGAGGACATCTGCTTTCACTAGAAAGAAAGAGAAAGAGAAAGAAAGCAGCTCCTAAGGAACCATGACCATGCCCCAGTCTTTTTTCCTCCACTTCTTTTTTTTTTTTTGGAGAGGTTTTCGCTATAAGGCGCGTGCGCTCGCCAGACAGACAGAGAGAGACATAGAGACAGAAAGCGAGAAATCATCCCCCACAGGGGATGGTCACGCCCCAATTCCTTCTCCTCCATTCTCCTCTCGGGATCTTGGGCACACACGCACGCACACGTGCCCGGCATGAGTTTTAAGCCACCGGGTCCGGGATGCAAACCACGGTCTACTACGTGGGAGTCCAGCAACATAGCCATTACGCTAACTGCTGGTTCCCTCCTCCTCTTCTTCATCCTGTCAGGATTTGGGGCGTGCATGCCCACGTGACCAGTGTGCTTTTCAAGCTGCCAGGCTGGGATTTAAACCATGGCGGATCATGTGGGATCTCACTCCCTATCACAGCAGTTAACTGCTGCGCTATGGGGCCTGCCCAATGAACATGTCTTCTGTTTGTTTTGTTTTTGTTTTTAAGACCGATTTTTGCTCTAGGGCATGTGTGCTTGCCAGAGAGACAGAAAAGAAGAAATCACACACACCCCCCTCCGAGGGGATGGCCACACCGCCATCCCTCTTCCATTCTTCTCTCGGGATTTTGGGCACGCAAGTGCACATGCCCAGCATAAGTTTCAAGTAGCCAGGTCTGGGACTTGAATTGCAGTCAGCCATGTGGGAGTCTAACAACATAGCCATTATGCCATCTGCTGGTCTCCCAAGGATTATGTTTTAAAATCCTGTTTTCTGAAATAATTCCTAGATAGTCCTGGGAGAGGACTAGTGAATTACTGCTCAGTGTGGACAGTGAAGAGCTTGACTCTTCTGGTGCCCACGACTTGAGAACCTGCTACTAGGGACTGTGAACACACGTGTGCCGCAGCTGCTTTGTGCGTAGTACCAGAGTAAGACTCTGAAAACGAAATGGATTCCCTTTCGTTACCAGAGTTTGTTCAGACTCACAGCCCCCATCCTTGTCTTTAACTCATTCCTCATCACCTCCCCCTTGTTCCCACTGCCCCAACACCTGTGCCTTCTTTCTAGGACTTGAGCGGCCTTTGCAGTCTCTATTCCCTCCGGCTGGAATTTTCTTCCCAAATCACATGCTAGTAGTTCCTTTTCATTTCAACTCAGATGTTACCCTCAAAGGCCTGTCTTCACCAACATGCCCAGTCAAAGCTACCCAGACAGCCCCCACTGTTAAAGTCTATTAACTTTAATCTCCTGATAACATTTATCACTGCCTGATTGGGTCTTACTTACTCTTCCCTTTATTCGGTGTTTTCCACTGTGTCCTCTCCTCTCCTCAGGGTCAGCTCATGCTCGCGGGGCATTGTCTTGTCCACTGCTAGCTCAGTGTGACCAATTCCGGTCCTCAGTGCTTATCTACGGATGGCATGAAAGAGCCAAGCTCTCTGTCTCCACAGGTGCCCTCACCCCGTCCTCCCGCTACTGGCTTGTCCAGAAACAAAATCGCTGAAGCTCTCGTACTGCTGTGACTGGGACTGCCAAAAAAAAAAAAGTCTTATTTCACTGTGATGCCAAATTGATTTCATTACTAGAGAAGTTAAGGAATTAAAAAAGATAGTTTTTTTATACTATACAGACATACTTTATAGTCCCCTAACTAATCCAACTAGAAAAAAAAAAAAACTTTTTTCATGTTAGAAAAAAACAGTTTCATGGGATCAGCAGATGGCGTAATGGTTATGTCGCTTGACTCCCACATAGTTAACTGCGACTCGAGTCCTGGACCCAGCAACTTAAAACTCATGTTCCGTGCATGTGTACCCAAGACTCCAAAGAGAGTATGGAGAAGAGACTGTGGTGTGACCATCTCCCCTGGGGGGAGGGGGTGATTTCTCACTTTCTGTCTCTCTGTCTCTCTAGTGAGCAAGTACACTATAACAAAAATCTCTCTTAAAAAAAAAAGTACGAAACACACTTTAGTTTTTTAAATTTTACCAGAGGGACTGTTCACTGACTGCTGGAAAGAGACAGAGAGAGAAAGAGAATGCACACCCGTTGAGGCATGGGCACCCTGCAGACATAATCCCTTCTGGATCCAGCTTGTTCTTCAGCTGCTGGGTCCAGGACTTGAACCACATAGTTGGCCATGTGGGATCCAACCACTTAACACCAAGCCAAAGCTGGCACCTAAAAAACAGTTTCATAGCTCCCAGTGGGGGGAAGGGGCAGGCTGCCCTGAGTGCCTTGACTTGGGCCTGTTGTCACTAGTTGGTTGGTACACATCTTAGCAGGAAGTCCATTACAAAACCGAAGAAAAATAAAAGGGTTTGCCTCTGCTTCTGGGGCAGGAATGAAAGTGGTAACGGGGCATGACCTCTGAGCATCTGGGAGGTGGTGGTGAACGCTCAGGCCCTCCAGTTCCTGGATGGTACCCTGGGACCGCAGATCTATTAGGATAAGCCGGCAAATGCCACATGTCTAGCTGTTAGTACCAGTGATTCCTCTCCCTTCATCCAAACCCAAGTGTTTGTTTTAGACAAAAGGTGTTGGGGGAATGTGTTGCTTTTCGTACTGAAATGTATCCTCAGTAGATCCTGGAATTACGAGGGCAGACTGGCCATCCCTCCGTTGTTCATAGTGCTTGGTCAAGGGGCCGTGGAGTGCTGAAGTCCTCTGCAGCAGCTCTTTCAGATTTTGTTGCCCAGCGATTCTGCTAGAAAAACCTACGAGGACCAAGCAGTTCTCTCCTGAGGCCAGGCCTGCCCTGACTGCCATTCCCCTCCTGTCCTCGCCCTTCCCCACCCCCAAACCTTCACTTGTTGAGTTTGGACTTAACACAGGACAGGAATAGCTTCCTGTCATGTGCCTCTCAGGAAAGTATAAAAGTGAAGTCCAATTCCTGCTCAACTTTTCCCATGTATCTCTACTCCGAAGTGGTGTTTTTGTTTTTGTTTTATTTCTAGAGAGTGTGTGTGCTTGCCAGAAACAGGGAGAGGCAGAGAGAACATAACCTCAGTGGAGGGTGGCCACAGTGTCATCCTTTTTCCTTCATCTTGTCAGGATCTTGAGCACACAATGCACACGAACCCAGCAGATTTTTCAAGCCACCAATGCTGGGATTTGAACTGCGGTCAGCCCTGTAGGATTCAGCTCCACTGTATGGTGCTTAACTACTGTGCTGCTAGGCCAGCCCTTATCCCTTATTGCTTTTGTATTTGCTTTATCTGAGCATTTCAAGGTACCATAATTCTTTTTTGACAGCTCAATCTAAGTTTTCCAGTGAAGTCTTTTGGCTGCTTCGGAGAGGAAATGAGGTTTTGTTTCCTAGTGCCCACATTCAAGTGCATATGAGAAGGGTGGTCTTAGAAGTGGGAGGGCACCGGGGGTCCCAAGTGCACTCCTGGCTCCCGAAGCTTGCGGCCTGGTGGCATGGGCCTGCTGAGCCCTCAGCTGCCCTGGGAAGGAAGAAGCTCTGACTCCTCTCTAGCACGCTGGGCATTGGCTCACCCCTGACAGAGCGAAACCTGGTCTCTTTCTTCACTCCTTCTTTGTTCCCATCCACCTGCTTCCAGCCAAAATGCTAAAAATGCAGCCTAGCAGGGATGGAGAATTTCATTGGATCTGAGCCCCTCTTGAAGCGCAGGAATACTCAAATACCTGCTAGCTGGCACTTTCTCCCTTCTAGGCCTCAGTTTTATTTGTCCAAACCATGGCTGTTAAATTTGGTAGATTATTAACCACAGCAAGGGCCCAGGTCTTCCCCTTTGTGGTGACTTACCACTGGGTCACCCTGCCTTCTCTCATCTCTGGGCCCCTGTCAGGCAAGAGCATCCAGGGACACCGCCCACTTGGGAAGTTCTGGGCTGCCGTGATCCAGCTCACCTTCTCAGGACCTAGTATTTTTAAGTGCTAAAGGAAGAGTGATTGTGTCTTGAACATTCTTGAGAAACCTTCACTCAGTTCTAAAGCATTTATTACTATCCTTCTTGCCTATTTTATCCACCATCAGTGCTGCTTTTCCTCAATGGTAAATGGATTTTCTGTAATCCTTGGGGTGGAAGGGTAGGAGAAGGGGTAAAGAGTGAGGGGGGGGGAGCAAGAGAACAGATATAGTGGGGAGTTCTTCAAAAAGTTCATGGAGGGCGGCAGGTGACATGATGGTTAAGGGCGCTGGACTCCTACATGCCCGACCGGAATTCGAGTCCCAGACCTGGCAGCTTGCGTTTTCACTTTCTCTCTGTCTTTTTCTCACTCTGTCCCTCTCTGGTCAAATTAAAATAAACCAACAAACAAACAAAAAACAGAAGTAAATACAAAATTAAATACAAAAATGTTCATAGGAAAATGCACATTCTTTAAAAAATGCGTGGAATGGAGGACCAGCAGTTGGCATAATGGCTATGTCGCTGGACTCCCACAGTTCGAATCCTGCACCTGGCGGCTTAAACTCACACAGGGTGCGTGTGTGTGCCTGTCCAAGATCCCGAGAGGAGAATGGAGATGAGATTGCCATGTGGCCATCCCCCCATGGGGAGTGACTTCTCGCTTTCTGCCTCTCTGTCTCTCTCTGTCTTTCTGGCAAGCACACGTGCCCTATAGCAAAAACCTCTCCAAGGGGTGGGGGGGGGGAGAAAAATGCATGGATTTCAGATGTGTTTTGGCACTAAAGTAAACTCTTATTTTAATTCCATTTTCCATATGCTTTTAGAAGACTCCTCATATTGGCTTTCTGTTTGGACCAAGATCATATATGAGAGTTTTACAGCAAAAGCTAAGCATATTCAAGAAATGCATGATCGGAGAAAACCCATTTCATCTCATAAGCTCCGTGCATGGACTTTCGTGGCAGCACATCTTATGCTGTGTATTTTCCAACCTGTGTCTTCCAGATATTTTGCTGTCTAGTGAATAGGGTTGAGTCCTGGCCCCAGCAAAATCTGATTTGGTTGCTGCCCTACCCAGGGTCTTTTAGGGAAGGGGCCCATCCTCAGGACATAGGTCCCAGGTTGGCACTTAATTAGGCAAATGCTTTCTGACAGTTCCCTGTGTTTATGTAATCTGCTTGTTCTTTGGGGCTCTGGTTACCTCAGCATTCAGGGACAGTAAACATCTTAGAATTTGCCTCAGCTGTGGCCTTGCCTCTCATTAGATACACAAAGGAAAGCCTTGTTTATTTTTGAGAAGGGATTGTTTTGCTATTTTAAGCCTCAGGGCCTTCTTGTTAAAGGTAGCAATAGCAAACTGGCTTCATTATGAATTTGAAAATGATCACTTTCACCAGTAAGAACAGCCTGTCTTAGTGGAGAATATTAGACCGGAGACTCAAACTTGCTTAAACTTGTTCTCTGTCACTGCGCTACTTGGGAAATTCACAGTGAGGTGATAAATATTCATGGCCTCCAAAGTGTTGCCCGGATCTGGAAGCTGGTTTTCCACTTGCTACAGTTTATGGCAGGCTTCCTCCACACAGGAAGCGAGACTGGGCCGTTAAGCCTTTGTACAATTCTGGCTCATGATATGAAGATTTCTTGATGAAAGCAATGGTCTTTGGAAATTTGGGAGCAAAGGAAAAAAAAGGATGTTGGTTAGATTTAGCATTAGTTTAAAAATAACTACTTTGAGAGTTTAAAAGTGTAAATTCTTTTTTTTTTTTTTTTAAGTTTTTTGCCATAAGGTGCATGCACTTGCCGGAAAGGAGAGAGGAAGTGAGAGGGAAAATGAAAAATCACCCCGAGGGGATGGCTGTGTCACAATTCCTTCCGCATCCTCCTGGGATTTTGGGCTCTCATGCACTCACACCCGGAGTGATTCTCAAGTCACCAGTTCCAAAACTTGAGCCCTGGGTTGGCCATGTGGGATCCAGTGCCCCAATTACAATGCCACCTGCTGGCCCCAAGGTATAAATTTTCATCTCCCTTTTGATATTAACATGCAGGGACACCTGGGGTGAGGTGCCTCATCTTCCTAAAACTCCAAATGCCCATTTGCCAACTGGGAAAACAGATAGATGATTCTGGGGCCTCTTCTGGGCATTCCACCTAAAAGGGAGAAATAGGGGTGGAGACACTGCCTTCACATGAGTGTGACCCCTTTGCCCCGTGCCCAACCTAGGTAAGACTACCCCCTAGGCATAACCCTAGAGGTGCGCACACTGTTTCTTAAAAAATAAATTGTGCTGGGCCAGCCAGGTGGCGTTGTGGTTAAGGTGATTGGATCCTACATGGCTGACTGCAATTTGAGTCCTGGACACAGCAGCTTGAAAAACACGCTGGGTGTATGTTCATGTGTGCTCAAAATTCCTAGAGCAAAATGGAGGAGGAAGGATTGCAGCATGGCCACTCCCCTGGGGGATGATTTCTCACCACCCCCCAACCCCCCATCTCTCTGGCAAGCACATGTCACCTATAGCAAAAACTTTTAAAAATGTGTTCACTCTCTGCCACCGGTACTATGTGTGTCTCCCTGAAGTATCCTTCCAGCTCTGTCTGGAGCAGTAGAGTAGTCTGGAACTACAGAGGCATGTTTCTGAGAATACTAGACCTCCCCAAACAAATGATATGACCTCTTCCTGTCAAATCTTAATTGATGCTGGGAGCATGGAGTCTTCTGTTCTAGGAGGCGATGGGATGAGCTAAATCTTTTGGAGGTTCATGAAGTGGGCATGTCCCTTCAAGGAACTAGCAGGATCTTCAGGCCCCAGAGCAATAATGTCACTTTAAAAAGTTAATTCGTGGGGCTAGCAAGTGGCAGGTGGTTGAGTTGCAGGACTCCCACATGGCTGACCATGGTTCGAGCCCTGGACCTCGTGGCTTGCTTTCTCATCTGTCTCTCTCTGGTGAATACATGTGGCCTATAGCAAATTAAATAATAACAGTAAGTAAAATTAAAAATAAACTATTCTTTTAAAAAGTCAGTCCATTCAATATTATGATGCAACTTTATGTTTGGAAATTTAAAAAAAATTGTGGTATGCATTGCAGAATGTATAGCTAAGTATTTTGGCTGGGAGTATAAGGAAGAAGCTATTCATGACAGGGGTTTTCAACTAAAATGTGCTTTAAAAGGATATTTATAAATTTCTTCCATGAGCAGGGAGGCGCCCCTGAAAGGGTCTCCATGCCATGATACATCCCCAGCTTCAGCTAGCTCAGATCATGTACATGTGCCTTGGGAAGCCCCAAGACTTGAACTGAGGACCTTCCTATGTGGGTCCAGTTGTATTACCACTACACCACTGTTCTAAAAGGTATGCTTTAGAACCATCTAGGAAACTTTTTCAAAACACAGAAGCCCAGACCCCACATGGGGCCTATGACCGCAGTCTTTGGGAATGTAGCCTCTGGGCCATTCTGTGCCACATTTCTCAATAACGCTCCATTAATGCAGCATGTCTGGCTCTTAGGTAGGGAAGGGGAGCCTGTCCACATCCTGCCTTCTCCAGGAGGATTATGTATCAGAACCTGGCCACTGAGGATAGGAATGAAGGAATCACACTCATCCCTATAAGGTCTTAGCCAGGGTGAGAACTGCAACTACAGGCTGGATGAGTCCTCAAGCCAAGTACCCATCTGATTTTAAGGTGTGCAGGTGGAAGGACAGTGCAGCTTCCTTCCACGAGCCATATCAGTTAGAGATACTATTATTCTAATTAGGAGGGCCAGATAGGAAACACAATTGATCATCAAAAAAATTCATGGAAAATGTCTATTATGACATGGGTTTCAATTTTTGGCATACCTAAATAAACTTTTACTTTAATTTCATTTTTCTACAAACTTTTAGAAATGACTTATATAAAGAAAGGCCTTTCCTTTTTTACCTTTACATGTTTTATCTTCACCTACTCGTCATTTTCTTCTGTATGTTTTTTAAAGTCTGTTTATTTTACTCCTAATAGAGAGTATGTGTACCTGCACAAAAGAGAGAGAGGAATAAGCACCCTCGAGGGGGTCTCATCACCCCATGACCCCTCTTCCCCAGCCCTTCTGCTCCTCAGGATCTTGGACACACACGTGCCCAGTGTGTTTTCCAGCCTGCCTAGGGATCTGAACCTGCAATAGACCACGTGGCTCCCAGCATCACAGTTCACTTTGCTTCTGATTCTGCCAAGTAACTTGCTATGTGCATGTTATAAGATTTTTATATACATACTGTGCTTTCTTCACTTTGCTTTTTTACTTTGTGTAAAGTTTGCTAGATACATTTGGGTTGAAAAGTATAGCCCTAGTTCATATTATATTCATAGGCAAATATGTGAATATACCTTGGTTTTATTTATCTAATCACCTTTAATTATTTTCTTTATTTATGATTGTGTGTGTGTGTGTGTGTGTGTGTGTGTATCTATGCACACACGTGTGTGCGCATGTGAGAGAGAGAGAGAGAGAGAGAGAGAGAGATAAGCACTCTCCACATGGTCTTGTCACATCGCAATTTCCTTCCTCCATCCTGCCATCCAATCAGATCTTGGACACTCATGTGCATGCCCTGTGTGTTTCAGGCTAACCAGGCCATGGTCACTACATGGAATCTAGCTTCTCCTAAGCAGTGTGATGCTACTGCATGATGTTGCTAGCTCTAATTAAACTTTTTCATTCTGAGATCATTTTTGATCTACATCCAATTTCTAATGAGTAATACAGAGATCCTATATACCCTTTAGCTAATTTTCCCCAACCAGTAACATCTTAGAAAACTATAGCACAATATCACAACAAAATATTGACCCCGTTATTTTGTGATTTTTGTTTTATTTCATTAGAGGGTTCTATACTCACTAGAGAAAAACAAAAAGGGGAGAAAGCACCTCCACTAGGGTGGTCACACCTTAGTCTCTAATCCAATTTCTCCATCAGGTCAGGATTTCGGGTGTGAATACATATAGGCCACACAGGGCCAGGATTTGGCTGGCCATGTGAAATCCAGCTCCCTTAACCATTAGGCTATAGGGCCAGCCCATGATTTCTATGTCTTCTTAGCAAATGAACTTTTCATTATTGTATAATGTACTTTTCTGCTCTTATAATTTTCTTTGCATTTAAATCTGCTTTATTTGATATTAATGTAGTTATCCTGTTTTTCTCTTGAATAATAGCTACATGATATGTCTTTTCCTATCCTTTTTTAATCAACTTGCTTTTATAATTTTATTTAGAATAAATTTCTTATAAACAGCAGATTGTTGGGTCATGTGTTTTAATCCACTCTACCAGTCTCTGTTAATAGTTGTTTTAGGGACCAGCAGATGGCATAGTGGTTACATCACTGAACTCCCACATAGTCAACCATGGTTCAAGTCCCAGACCGAATAGCTTAAAACTTACTCTGGGCCCGTGTGCATGCGTGCCCAAGATCCCAAGAGGAGAATGGAGAAGAAGGGATTTCTGTACAGCCATTCCTCCTGGGGGGTAATTTCTTGCTTCTTGTCTCTCTGTCTCTCCAGCAAGTGCACACTCCCTATAGCAAAAATCTCTCTTTAAAAAAAGGAAAAAAAAAGAAACACAGTTTCATTTTTTAGTTAAAAAAGTTATTTTAGATCATTTACATTTAATGTAATTATTTGATGTTAAGTGTAGCTCTTTTACCAGTTCAAGTGACCTGCAGAATTTCTACCTTCTTTTAAACCTCTGTACCTTCCCCTATTTAAAGCATGATTGTATTAAATATTTTCTCTTCATTTATAGAATCGCATCAGACCATATTATGTTTTATCACTGTGCCACCATCTGGCCCCTATGCATAGATTTTTCCATTATATGCATTTTTCATAAACTTTTTTAGGACCCTTTGTGTAATGTCCAGTGTTTCAGGTACTGTTAGTGAGAAGAATAGGGAAAAGTGTATTATATCTACTTTATTATTAGAGGGAATTCTTTGTCCTCTGTCACTTAGAGAGACTTAAAAAAAAAACCAAACTATCTTTATAGGTTTAGTTTTCCAGAAATAATCACATTGGTAAAAGAAAATAGTTTTTCTGGGCTGGCCCTCTTAGCATAGTGGATAGAGACAGTATATCAGGAGCCAGATTCCACGTGGCCAACAGTGGTTCAAATCTCAGTCCTAGGATTTGAAAAACATGCCAGACATCTGTGTGTGTGTGTGTGTGTGTGTGTGTGTGTGTGTGCCCCAAATCCTGACAGGATAGAGAAACAGGGAAGAAAAAAGATTGCAGTGTGGCCATGTTCCTTTGAAGGATGTGTGTGACTGTGCACATGTGAGTTCACTCTCTCTCAGTGTATACACTCTCAGGCAATGAAAGGGGAAAAACTACTAAAAGAAAATAAATTTTGGCGGCTCAGCAGGCAGCATGGTAGCTAAGGAGCTGGACCCCCACATGGCTGACTGCCCTGGACCTGGAGGCTTGAAAATCACACCAGGTGCATGTGTGTGCATGCCCCAAATCCTAAGAGGAGAATGGAGTTAAAGGGATTGAGATGTGGCCATCTCCTCTGGGGGGTGATTTTTAAATTTTCTTTCTTTCTGTCTCCCTGTTGAACTCACATGTCCTATGGCTAAAACTTAAAGTAAATAAATAAATAGTTTTCTTCCCCTTAAAAAATGGCTTTTTAGTTATAGGAATTCAGGTATTGGTGAACTGCAGGATACATTTGGGGGGTAACGTGATGGAAGAGTTAAACTTAGGCCCTGAGAGTCTCTCCAGGGTCTTGTGAAAGCTGCATCTGAGAATCAACTCCAGACCTCCAGGGGAGAAAGCTGCATTGGGCTCTTGTCCAGAAAGTGTTTGCCTCAAAGCCTTTCTGTGACAGTTGGCATTTTGCCAAAGAAGAAAGAAAAGAAAACACCTCCAATTAAGCAAACATTATATACTATTTCACTGCAAGGGGTGGAATGGTTTAAAGTCAGCCTAATTAGTTCCATGTGTTTGGCATTGGTAGTCCAGGCATGACTAGTTGCACCTCTGAAACAAGATGGATCAGATGTTTCAGGTTATGGAAATACTACTCCTTAGTGCATGTCTGCGCGTGTCAGGCTTTGTGCAGAGTGTGTTATATTGGAGTGTTCTCTTCTATGAGAAGTAGGTGTTACCTATCTGTCTTGACAGCTGAGGAGCCTAGAGTCTTGGATGGACAAGGAACATGCACAAGGTTATCTGGCCCCCAAGGGGTGAGCTGGGAGTTGCTGTTTTAACCATGCTTCTGTAGCCTTGTCCTCTCCTAAGACGCATACAAGTCAAATCTGAGCCTTCTGTGTGGGGATTCCTGAGCTCAAACCAGAATGATCAGGCACCAAACTCCCCACAGCAGTGATTCGTGCCCTAGATCTGTTCTTAGAGCAAGTGGCCTGACCCTGGCAGCCCTTTAGAATCACTAGAGCTTTTGGTGTTAAATGCCCACTCCGCACTCTAGCCCAATTTATTAAGCACTAAAAGGGATCTGATCGTTTGCCTGAAGAGTCTGAAATGCTGAGTTTGCGACCAGAGTGGGAGAGTCGCAAGAGGATGGTGAGGAGTCATGGATTCTAGAATGCTCTTTTCTGGTGGCAGAGGTGCCTCCTACAGAAGGAACAGGGGGCAGCATTCTGCTTGGGAAGCTTCTTTTGCAGAGCACTTCTACCAAGGAAAAAGTAAATACCGATGTCATCAAAAATGTGAGGGACCAGTTGAGGGGATTCTGAGGGGCCGTCTCAAGTCCTTTGGGGCCCTCTGGGCTTCCACTGCTGAAGTGTGTGCTCAAGGCCCAGGGGAGAGAGGCACACTATAGGGTTCTGCTATTTTATTTTATTTTATTTTATTTTATTTGTTTATTTATTTCCTCAAGCTGAAAGGAATGTACAGGACCAGAGGCAGTGGGAAAGTCTAATCAGCCTTCATGTTTTTGTTCAGAGGTCCTCCAAGTGAGGGCGCAGAGAGCTTGGACAGCTCACTGGTGCACTGGGCTTCCCAGCTGCCCCTCCAGTCTCACCTCACCCTGCCCTACGCCCCAGGAGGCCACCCACCTGTAGGACAGCAATGGATTAAATGGAGCTCTGGCTTGAGCTGAGTTCAGATCCATACATTTATTGCCGATCAGAAATCCAAGCATCCTGCTCCCCGCTGCCCCACTCCCGTCCCCTGCCACCCTATTCCAGCTGTGAAAAATCTGACCCTGCCGACACCTTATTTCAGAGGTGACATCACCTTCTTTCCTCTGTGCAGGCATCTCTGGGTTCCCACTGGGATTTTGGCTTTTCACCTCCTGTGGCCCCACAGCTGTGGCTTCTTGAGTACAGGCTTCTCCCAGTCACTCACTTCCCTTTCCCATGAGCCCTGGGCCCATTCTCTTCACCCCAACTTAAGGCCCACCACACGGATTTGGTTACAGGGCTTTGCTGCACTTGGTGCTAAAGGGACAGCCCAGGAGTCCCATTTTTGTCCCAGAATGGCCTTTTTTCCCCTTTAACTTTCTCTAGGAGGTCTGAAGGCATTCATTAAAGCAAAGTTAATGTTTACCATTTACAGTTCAGGCATGATCAATCAAGGTCAAGTGATTTCTTTTTCTTTTTAAAGTTTGCTTTATTCATGTTAGAGGGTACACGCGCGGATGCACATCAGAGAGAGCCCTCAACAATGTCGTGTCGTACCGCAGTCTCCGTTCTCCAGCCCTCTGACTTGTAAGGATCTCAAGCAGGTGTGTGCACCCAGCATGTTTTCAGGCCGGCCAGGGGCTCTGAAGCTGTGTCAGCAGGTGGTTTCTGACAGTTCAGTCTAGTATGCTACCACCTGTGCTCCCGAGCCTGGACTGGGGGTCCAGGTCAAGTGACTTCTGATGCAGGGTTACCTTTTTCCACTCTAAGTGTTGTTACTGTTTATTAATTTGGAATCCTCAGGTTTGCACAAAGTCAAACAATACTAAGTAGAAAATGTTTGTCTGATCTGAATTTGGCCTCAGATCGCTGTGGAGCATGGTGAGGAGTCCTTAACTGGGATGACAGGAAAGTCGTCAGGGACATCATTCAAATACCATATGGGAGATGCACACGGAATTAGGGAGAGGGACCAGCAGTTAGCTTAATGGCTTTGTCACTGGACTCCCATGTAGTCGACTGCAGTTCGAGTCCCGGACCCAGTGGCTTAAACTCACGCCAGGTGCGTGTGCATGCGTGCCCAAGATCCTGAGAGAAGAATGGAGGAGAAGGGATTGCAGCGTCGCCATCCCCCCTGGGGGGTTATTTCTCACTTTCTGTCTCTCTGTCTCTCTGTCTTTCTGGCGAGCACATGCGAAAACCTATAGCGAAAACCTCTCTGAAAAAAAAAAAAAAAAGAATTAGGGAGAGTGTTGGTCCCATCCTGGGTCTAGCCCTTTCCCCGAAGGAGTGTCAGTGGGGCACAGGGGTACTAGCATCAACAGGATTTCAGATCCAGAAGTCTCTCTGTAAACTACAAACCCACCTCAGAAAAAGGCCTTTGTGCTGCCGAATGTGTGTAGGGGGAGGGCGGGGCGGGGTGGGGAGAGTGCTTGACAGTAATTCCCACTGGCAGAAGGCCTGGAGAAGAAACCTCAGCGTGCTCGGGCAAAGCATATCCCCCAGGTGCCCTTGTGTGCTCCGCGTGCTCTGCAGAGTGGAGAGCAGAGCGCCTGGGAGAGCAAGGATGAGTCCTCTCTTGAAGCTGGCTCTGGGCCAGCTCATTTGGAGGCTGAGCTTTAGAGGGCTCAGCTGATGCTCCTGCCCTTTAGGTTGCTTGAGAAAGATCAGAAATACTGGGCTGTGGGTCCTGCAGCAAGCCCTTCAGGCCCACCCTCGCTCACCATCTTGGTGTAGAAGCTTCCCCTCTCTAGGTACCCAGGGTTTTAAAGCAGGCTGGTGGCACAAAACACCCAGAGTAGGGTCGGATATGACAGGGTCACTGGCCAGCACTCTCCGTCCTGCAGGGCTGCTGCCTCTTCTCACAGCTTGGAGGGAACCCAGGCCAAGGAGGCCACTGGCTGCCCCTCACTTCAAGCCTCCACTGCCCAAGACCTGCAGTTCCAGTACTGCTGTGGACTTTGCATCCTGGGCAGTGGTCACCAGGGTTTAAGAAAGTCTAAAGGAACTCACCTTAGGAAAGGCTCGTGGAGGCCAGCTCTAGGGAGACCGCAAGGTTCCCTTGAGCCCAGAACCCTTTCACATCACAAGCCTGAGGCGTATTTTTTCCTCTCACTTGGGGCTGGCTGTTGTGTTATGCCGGTATTTTCATTCTCCATGTGTCAGCCAAGGTCAACGTCATTATTAGATTCAGCCCTCATTCCCAAAGGCCTGGACCTGCTCAGCAATGCCTACATCAGCTGTGGCAGGCCAGCCTTCAGGTGCAAGCCAGCAAGAACCACAGTATGTGTGGCACGTGCTGGGGACCCAGCACACATCAGCTCCTACACCTCATCCGTGCCCCGGTTAGCCATGTCTCATCTCCACGTTGACTCCTGGGACCCTCTGCTGCTCCACTCCTGGGATAAATGTCCTTTTTCATCCCATTGGACTTATAACAAATCTTTTTATATATTTTTTTAGGTTTGTTATAGGGCATGTACCCTTCCTAGGGCAAGAGACAGAGTGAAAGTGAGAAATCACACCTTAAGAGGGCACTATGCTGTAATCCTTTCTCCTCCATTCTCCCCTCAGGACTTGGGGCATGCCTACACACGTGCTAGGTGTGTTTTTTTCAAGCTGCTGCTTCCAGGACTCCAACCAGGCAGTCAGCCATGTGGGATCCAGCCACCTTAACCTCCCTGCCACCTGGCTGGCTCACAGATCTTGAACCCAGAAGATGCTATATAAATTTGTCAGCAATCAAATCATTTTACCAACTTTTGGCCAAATTGTGGAGATGTTATTATGATTTTTTAAATCTTGTTCATTTATTTATTTATTTTTAGTTTGACCAGAGAAGGATAGATAGAGAGAGAGAAACAGTGAGAAAGCAAGCCGCTGGGCCTGGGACTCGAACTGCAGTTGGCTATGTGAGAGTCCAGCGTCCTTAACCACCACACCACTCACCAGCCCCTGGAGATATTATCTTTTAAGCTCCAAAGTAACTTTTTACACTCAAAAGTATTATGAGATGATGCTCATTTGGCAGCTCCCAACCTTAGTGACACCACCTGAGTGGGGGGCCTTGCCGTTTGTTTGTTCAGTTAACAATTTGTCTCAGAAAACTGAAAGTTATGCCCCAAATTGTCATCAGGGATTATCTTGCAAAATTAGGATTACAGAATGCTCTCCCATTTATACTAAATATGAGTCTACAAATGTTTGAAATTTTCACAACACACTTAGGTTGCCTTTCTCATTAGATCATTTAAATGTTGTTAAGTAAATTAAACAAATCAAAGAATGTTTTTGTTTCTCCCACTCCCACTTTTTATCGTTTAAGAAAGGGACATCTATTTCAAGGGGTAAAGGGAGTCACTTGGATACAACCCCTGCCTCCTTAGTGCTGTGGATCTCCATGAGTAGGAAGAACCGCAGATGAATGTCCCCATCCTGGAGCCAGAGGTGATTGCCATGGTTTCCACGTGTCCCTGAATAAACAGTGCACCCTTGAGGGGAGTCTGCAGCCAGAGCACTCCTAACTGCACATCAGAGCAAATGAAGGAGCTGGGTGGGATGCAGGGACTGAACCCCCACCCCCCATCCAAAGGGAACAGGCCCGCCCCTGTGAATAGGTTTACTTGACACGTGGGTGACAGGAGAGGCAAGGGCTCCTCTGGAGATACCCCTGGCCGCCCCACCCAGTAGAATAAAAGCGCTCTCATCACAGCGCATTTGTCTGTCTGGATGACCAGGCTTAAGGCCAGCCCATGGCTGTCCCACATAGCCCCTCCTCCGAAACACAGAGGGCCCTGTACCCACACACCCACGACCACAGGCAAAGGAAAAGCCATGAGCCTTCCTTGGATTTTTATTTTTTAAGTTTGCTTATATTCTTTCTTTCTTAAAAGAGAATGAAAGCAAGAGGAAGAGAAACAGGCACCTTTCACAGGGTCTGGTCACACCATGATCCCCTTTCCCGAGCCCTGCAACTATTTGAGATCTCAGGCACACACCTGGTGTGTTTCAGGTCAACTCGGGATCCAGACCCACCGTCATCCATGTGTTTTCCAGCACTGCAGGATGCTGCTGCCCTTACCTCCAAGGCTGGGCCTTCCTAAGTTCTTATAGTAAAAGCTTGTGGCCTCCACTGGCATTTATCCCAACACCCTAAAGAGCCAGTCCCCAAATGCAACAACCATAAGAGCCAATCTGAGTTCTGGCACAGGAGGGAGAGCTGTAGGGGAAGCGCTCCGGGAGCTCTGGCCTCTGGATGGGGTGTATCCTGTGCAGTCCAGAGTGGCTGGGCAGGGAAGAAGCTGGAGGAAGAATAACCAGATCTCTGCCCTCTGCCCCCAGGTCTCCTGCTTGTACCCTCCACTAGCCAGTTAAGTACTTAGCTGAATACTTCATGTCTGGAGACCTCTCTGAGTACACTGGGCATGCACTGGGCCTGTGATCTGGGACCCCTTGGGGCTGAGTGGCAGTGCCAAAACCCTATTGGGGGTATTGTCTCTTTCTGTCTTGCTCATGGAATAAATAAATAAATACACATTTTTAAAAATAATTATTTTATTTAACTTTATTTATTTATTAATTTGACCAGAGACAGACAGAGTGAGAGAGAGAAAGTGGGAAAGCCAGCCACCAGGTCCGGGACTCGAACCACGGTCGACCATGTGGGAGTCCAGCACCCTTAACCACCACGCCACCTGCCGGCCCCCAAATACACAGTTTTAAAAATGTGTATGGAGCCAGCAAATGGTGTGGTGGTTAAAGCTCTGCACTTCCACCTAGCTAACTGCAGTTCAAGGCCAGACCTGGCAGTTTGAAAAACACACCAGAGCATATGTGTGCATGCCCAAAATCCCAAAAGGGAAAATGGAGGAAAAGGGATTGTGATGTGGCCATCCCTCTTGGAGATTGATTTCTCACTTTCTCTCTTTGTCTCTCTTTCATAAGAGCACTTGCCCTATGGTAAAAAAAAAAAAAAAGCTGAAAGTATAACTATTATGAGGCTGTATTTTTAGAAATACTTGTGGGCCAGATAAAAACATTTCCATATTCGTTCCAGCAGGCAGGCATTTTGCTGAAAGCTCTAAGTCATTCGATAGCTGGTAATATAAATATACTATTTTTGTTGAGGTACAGGATTGTAAACTCATCTCTTTGTGACTAGTAGCACCTTTTCAGGAATATTGGCCAAATTTGCAGCATGTCTGTCACTGTGCAGATGGTAAGAAAAGTGACCTTGATCCCTCCTGTGCCATCGCCTTCCTGTTAGGCTGTTGAGTTGCGTTTGCAGGACTTGAAATGAGTCACCACTAAAAAAAATTGTTTTTAGGTGCCAGGCAGTGATGCAGCAGTTAGGCAGCTGGGTCCACATAAGGCAGCTGGATCCCTAGCCTCCCTGAGGACACTGAGCATGGGCATGCCCCCTGTGATCCTGGCCACCTAAGCCTGGGGGTGGATCGCTGTGTGAGGACTCTGTTGTGGTATCTGTTTTTCCCTCTTTCTCTGTGTCTCTCTCATGGAAGAATTAAATAAGTTGCTTATTGTGCTAATGATGCCTCCACAGCTTAACACTTCACAATAAGCACTTAACACTTCACTTAAGCACTCTTTAGGACACAGATGAACAAATGAATGGAGTGATGAATGAGAGTGTATTTCCAGATGCACCTCTTCAATAAATTCTGTTCATCTTTCCTGAAGGCATAGAAGATTCCTCATTTTTCCCTCATCATGGCCTAAGTAGTTGTGGACCTACTTGAAAAATTTTCTCTATTATTTAAAAGCTAAACATTGGACATTTTCTTTTACAGCTATTGCTGAGGCAAGGGAAGAACCTTTCCCAGGGAGCCTGCAAGTCGACCACACGCCATTTTCCTTTCCTCACACCAGTGGGTACCAGCCGGCCTTGGTGTTTCCATCAGCGCAGCCTGGAAGACCGCAGACAGGAAATGCAGCCATTGCCCGCGTGACCTCCGCCGGGTCAAAGCTTCTCCCGCCTCTTGCGTTCAATCACACGGTTGGACACATAATACTTTCTGAACATAAAGATGTCAAATTTAATTGCTCAATCAAAGTACCTAATATGTACCAGGACACTCCAATTGCTTGGTGGAAAGATGGGAAGGAATTGCTTGGGGCACATCACACAATTACGCAGTTTTACCCAGATGATGAAGTCACAGCTATAATTGCTTCCTTCAGGTACGTGTGCTTTCTTCCTCTGTTAGTGTCATTATGCTAATGATGCCTCCACAGCTTCCCACTTCACAATAAAAAAACAGCCTTTTGTTTTCTGTGTAAGCTGCCTGCTGGTCCTGTTAGGATGTAGATGAATAGCTGACCTTTTTCCAAATGAGCTTGACCCCATTGGAACTATTGGTTCACACTCTGGGGGTTGAAGGCCTATTTCCCACCTGACCTACCAGTCATACCCTGTACAGCCAGACCCAAGAGCTCTACTGTGAGCGAGAACACTTGCTTTTTTTTTTCTTTCTTTCTTTTTTAATGTGAGGGAAAGTATACACATGCACAAGAGAGAGAGAGAGAGAGACAGAGGGAGTTGTTTTTGTTTTTGATTTTGTTTTTTTAAGAGAGATTTTTGCTAGCAGGCACATGTGCTCACTGGAGAGACAGAGACAGAGAGACAGAAAGTGAGAAGTCACCCCTCAGGAATGATGGCCATGCCACAGTCCTTTCTCCACAATTCTCCTCTTGGAATTTGGGGCATGCATTCACCGTGGGTTTCAAGCTCCTAGGTCTGACACTTGAACCACAGTTGGCCATGTGGGAGTCCAGCAACATAACCATTATGCCATCTGCTGGTCCCCAGAGGGAGGTTTTTGACAGAATCTCACCATATCACAGTCCTCCAGCCTCCTATTTAGCAAAGACTACAGATGCACGCCACCACACCCAGCCTGTTTGGTTGGCCTGGGAAATGAACTTGGGCCTTGCATGTGGCCCAGCCACAAACAATATAAGTGAGGTAGAGAAATCATTGGCTACATTTTCTTTTTTTTTTTTGGAGAGGTTTTTCTTGCTATAGGGTATGTGTGCTCGCCAGACAGACAGAGAGAGAGACAGAGAGACAGAAAGCGAGAAATCACCCCCTAGGGGGGATGGCCACGCTGCAGTCCCTTCTCCTCCATTCTCCTCTCAGGATCTTAGACACTCATGCACATGCGCCCAGCGTGAGTTTAAGCCACCGGATCCGGGACTCGAACCACAGTTGACTACATGGGAGTCCAGCAACATAGCCATTACGCTAACTGCTAGTCCCACCATTGGCTACATTTTGAAGTTTGCCTGCATTGACCTGGTTTAAAAGGTGGGATGTATGTCTGTGATTGACTGAAGCCTAGCTGCTGTGATTGGCTTTCAAGCTTAAGGTTGCCACATAGGCAATTCAACAGAACTTGAGCCTGGAATGTGATGATAATTGAGGACCATAGTTCTTTGTAAAATGGCCTGCTTAAAAAGGTATTATCTTTGTTGTTAGTCTAGTAATGCAAGTTATAACAACGTAGAGGCCTACCAGGAGAAATATAAAGATTTAAAAAACTTTGAAAAACACAAGCCTGTCATCTCCTATTTAGGATGCCTGTAAACTGACTATTAGTTGTACCTGTAAACACATCCTCTGTTCTTTAATCTCGAGAGACTTTTTAGTATATCTGGTGGCTGAGTGTAAGGAAGCAGCTGTATCAGCCACTTCTTTAATTAAACTTCGTGTGGTGATAAAGTCAGAAGAGAGGTAGGTACAACATTCAATTTTGTTTAGTATTAAACATAAGCCGCTAACTTGAGCAAAAAGGATATCTAAACCTGGATGATATTTCATTAAGTGTTTTGTTAAACTTGTATGTTAATCATTCACCTTTTGGAGTGTGGCTTTTACCCACCTGAAACCATAGGAAGGCTTATTGGCTATAAATTTTGGAAATTTTTTTCAGTTATAGATAAGATTTTAAAATAATCAGTATTTTATTATTGTCAAAAGCAAAGCTGTAGGGGGCCAGCAGTTAGTGTAATGGCTGTGTCGCCCAGGGCGGATGGCCATGCCGCAATCCCTCTCCTCCATTCTCCTCTCGGGATCTTGGGCACGCACGCACATGCGCCCGCCGTGAGTTTAAGCCACCGGGTCCGGACGTGAACTGCGGTCAACAACGTGGGAGTCCATCAACATAGCCATTATGCTAACTGCTGGTCTCCAGATAGTCTTTTTCTGTTGTCATTTTTAGAAGACCCCTACTCTGGACCATGGAGGGTTTGATTGTCTTCAGTCAGTGAATCACAAACAGCATTCTTTACCTGATGAAAATACACTTTGGCATATTGCATTAAAGCCTGGCAGAGTTTAGATACCTCAGATTTGTCCAAAAATGTCTTATGGAGAGAAATGCATTTTTAAATAAGCTTTTGACCACTGTTACAGTGTATCTAGAATACCGCATTCTCCCAAATGTTGCTCCGCTCTGCTCCATTGCTCCCTCCTAGAATCCCACAGATCATAAAATAGCTGCTTCTCTTCTACTGCCACTTTGTATTCTCTACCCGTTGCTCATAACCAGGAGGTTGTTCATTTGTTTGCACCGGGACTTCTTTACATATAGTTTTAGAACTGGATTGGCCTGTGGTCCTTAAAAGCTCAAGATGTGGTCAGAGCCTTGCAATGTTGGAGCGAGAACCTTTTCCGTGATTCCTCCACTCTGGAGTGGAGCCCTCTTTGATCTGCTGCATTTTCACTTTTTGTGACCTGACAACTTGGCACAGTCCCAAAGTGTGTAAGGCCCTTCAGTGAGTCATTTTATGCTTCCTTTTTAGAAGCCACCTCATAATTACCACAGTCCTGCCAACTCTGGTTACTGCTTCGTGTGTTTAGTTTAGTGTTAGAGTTTAGTTGTGCCTTTTCCCCAGGTTATGGGCTTGGCCAGTGCATCCCCCTCATCCTCACAGCGAAGAACACGAGCCCCGTGTTTTCTCTTGGTTCATGTAAGCTCTGGCTGAGTCAGGCTGCTGCCATTCTCAGCCAGGAGCTGAGACCACACAGAACATTTGACTGAACTTTGTGCCTGCATCAGCTACAAAAAGCCAATGTCTTACCATTGTATGGACATAGCTTCTGATGGGAGAAGTAAAATCATCCTTTAATAACAACTGAGGCTTAGAGAAACAAAGTGGCACATCGGTCTCACTGGGTGACGCTTCCCAGGAAGGGGAGGGAGCACGCATGCCTCTGCCTCGGCTGGGCCAGCCATGTGACTACGGGTGAGCCGCCCCATTCTCACTGACTGTAGTTCCCAGTCCGTGATGTGCCATGGAATGTTCAGAGGATTAAGCTGGAAAGTTGTAAAGTTTAGAGTCGTTGATGCCTTATTTTAGACTTGTGCCTTTAGAATGCAGAGGGTAACCTGGATGGTATTCTGAGAGCTTTAGAACTGTCAAGTAGTATTTATTCTCTTGCATATATTCAGCTTATTATACATAAACTCAGTCTAAAGGAGAAAAAAAAAATCTTATTTGACCTGCAAACTTAGCTTAAGATCAAATTTAGTGTTGAGAATTTTTGTGAAGAATGGACGTAACTGATTTGGGTATCATATAGAACAATCCAAAATCTGTCTTTTTTTTTTTTTTAAAGAAGAATTATTTATTTAATTAATTACATTTTTTATTATTATTATTTAGAGAGATTTTGCTATAGGGTGCATATGCTTGCCAGAAAGACAGAGAGAGACAGAGAGACAGAAAGCGAGAAATCATCCCCCAGGGGGGATGGCCACACCGCAATCTCTTCTTCTCCATTCTCCTCTCGAGATCTTGGGCATGCATTCACACGCACCTGGCGTGAGTTTAAACCACCAGGTCTGGGACTCAAACCACAGTCTACTACATGGAAGTCCAGCGACATAGCCATTACGCTAACTGCTGGTCCCATTATTTTTTAATTTGACCAGAGAGAGAAGGAATGTGAGAAAGCAAGCCACTTGGTTGAGGACTTGAACCGCAATTAGCCGTGTGGGAGTCCAGCACCTGAACCACCATGCCACCTGCCGGCTCCCCAAATCTCTCTTTGTAATAGTCTTCAGTTATATTAAGGTAATGTTCAGGTGGGACAGTAGCTGTTAAGGTAAGTCAGTGAAGTAAATTATAGAAACCTAATGAAGATTCTAAGTGTTAGTATAATTTCCTGGTAGGAGAGAAGGATGCTAGTGATCCTAAACTATCTTTTTTTTTTCTTTTTTTTGAGAGGTTTTTGCTATAGGGCATGTGTGCTCGCCAGAAAGACAGAGAGAGACAGAGAGACAGAAAGCGAGAAATCACCCCCCAGGGGGGATAGCCACACCGCAGTCCCTTTTCCTCCATTCTCCTCTCAGGATCTTGGGCACCCATGCACACGTGCCCGGCGTGAGTTTAAGCCGCCAGGCCCTGGACTCGAACCACGGTCGACTACATGGGAGTCCAGCGACACAGCCATTATGCTAACTGCTGGTCCCATCCTAAACTATCTTTTGTATGAGGACACAAAAGGCCCTGTGAGGAGGGTGACTTGTCCAGGGTTGCTAGATACTGAGTTAGTCAGACAAACAGGGAGCCTGGTTTCTACACGGGAAGCATTCTCTTTTCTTACATTTTCTGAGCTCTAAAGAAATCTGCTCTGGTTCCCAGAAACAAAGAAGAGTTAAAAGATGGTTCTAGGTTTTCACTGTATACACTTTTATTAGAAATTCGTTAGTCTACAATTTTGTTGGTGTTGCTTTAACACCATGTAGACCATGTGTATTCAGGGAATATACTAATAAAATTGTATGAAGGGACGAGAACACAAAATATAGACACCTGTGTGTTGACAGAGGTCAGAGGGACTCTAGAGAGAAACACATGGTATTTTGAGTTTAAGTCATAGGACTGTTTTTCTGTAAGGTACTATGATCACACATAGAAATTCCCACAGGAGCCAGACAGTGGCCCAGTCACCCAACATAACACAACACTCTGCAAGGCTGACCTACACCGAAAGATTCCTAGTTTGTGTCCAGAGACTTCCCTGAACACACTGGGCATGCGTAGGCTGGGGGTAGATCACTGCATGGAGAAACTGTTGGAATGCCTGTCTCACTGTCTCTTTGTTTCTCTTGCTCATGGAAGAAAGCAAAAAAAAAAAAAAAAAAAAAAACCCAACCTAAAATGAAAGAAAAATTCCCATTATTGAATTTTTATAGGGCACGTGCACTCACAATACAGAGCGAAAGTGAGAAAGCAAGCTGCCAGGTCTGGGACTCGAACTGCAGTCGGCCATGTGGGAGTCCAGTGCCTTAACCACCACACCACCTGCTGGTCCTTATTCACTTAATATCACATTATGAACTTTCCCTTTATTATTAGAAGTCTTTGGAATATTCGAGAGCCAGCCTCATAGCACAGTGGTTAAGTGCCGTGCATAGGGGGTTGGATCCTACATGGGTGACAACGGTCTGCCCTCAGGGTTAAAAACATGCCAGGTGCACAAGATGGAGAGAGGGAGGAAAAGCTGTGGTGTGACCACACTCTGTCGGGAGTTTCTCTGTCTGACACATGCACATAGCCTCTAGCATAAAAAAGAAATCCCAGTGACTGCCGTATATCACTGTGACTTGCTATTGTAACACGAAAGCAAATGTGGAGGAGTGCAAATGAAACAATAAAGAGAACGCAATGAAAACTAGTTTCAGCCTTGTATTTGCCAAGGATGGGACAAATCCAAGGGAAGAAATAGCTGATCTGATCCTTCTAGTCCAGGTGCCCTCGTGAGCTAGGTCCATACGATGCTAGTATTTCACCTGCTTTTCCTATTTTACGTGAGTGTCTGTTGTGATTGACAGAGCCAAGAGCTGTCTTTCACTACTAGATGTGAAAAACATGTCTGCTAGCAGCTGGGGGTACTGCATTATAACTGATGACTTGGCGATAGACACTGCCAGTTCACGCCCACCTCCTGGCCTGGTTCTGGCTGGTGGGGGTTCAGGCCGCATCCCTCCAGAGCATTTGCCAGGCCTCCTTTGTGGGATGTGAGTCACTGGACTACGCCTCCACCTCGGCGCTCTGAACCCCCTCCTCTGCATCCAGTATCAACTCGTAACTAGCACATCCAGTCATCCAGGCCACTGCTTGGTCAAAACCATTCTCTGAAGTCTCTAAAGGAGGGTGGAATTCGTAGGATATAATTATCTGTAATGACTGGTACAGAGAATAAAAAAGCCCTCTAGCTTAGGTGGATATGCTGCCTGTCAAGTAGCGGATTTCAGAAAGGCAGTAGCCGTAGATTGGATGACTGGGAAATTCAGCCCTCAAGTAGAAACAGAAACTCAGGCTCCCATTACCTTTAGGCCATGCAGATTTAGTTATCAGGATATTTATATGAAGGCAAAGTATTTGTTTTCTGTTTTGTCAAGTGGTTCCCAGTGCTCTTTAAATTCTGGCATATGGGCCAGCAGATGGCATAGTGGTTAAAGCACTGGACTCCTATGTGGTCAACTGCTGTTCCAGTCCTGGACCTGATGGCTTGAAACTTACACCAGGCCTGTGTGCGTGTGTGGGCAAAATCCTGAGAGGAGAATGGAAGAGATGGGATTGCGGCATGGCTGTCCCCCTGAGGTTTCTTGTTTTCTGTCTCTGTCTTTCTGGTGAGCGCATGGACCCTAAGCAAAAATCTCTCTCAAAAAAAATTTTTTTTAATAATAGTAATAAATAAATAAATTTTGGCAAAACTGATTTTTACTTTCTCAGTAAATTTCCTCTTAAAAATGTTAAGTGGGTAGTTTGAGTCTCCTCAAATCACACACCCTCTGAGCCCCCTCTGCAGCTGGTGCCTGACACTGAGACCATGTGTCTGCAGGGCTCCCTCAGGCTCTGTGCGGAGCGCCTTGCCCGCTCCTGCCTTCCAGGGCTCTGATGATGCCTCTTATTTTTTGTTTTTTTTTTTTTTTTTTGTTTTAGCTTAACTTCATTTATGTATTTATTTTAATTTGACCAGAGAGGAATAGAGAAAGAGAGAGGGAAAGTGAGAAAGCAAGCCGCCAGGTCTGAGACTCAAACCATGGTTTGGCCATGGGGAGTCCAGCACCCTTAACCACCACACCACCTGCCAGCCTCTCTCGTTGGTTCTTTATTCTGCTGTTGGTGATGCGGTAGCAGCAAAAGTGGAATTGTACATGAGCAATCAGCAAAATATCTAGAAGATAAGGACATCATTTTTATTTTTTTGCCAAATCATCAGCTGGGGAGGTTATTATTAATCACAGATGCCTGGTGCTCAGATTTGCTTCATGTTCACAAGATTGCCTTCCAGCTCAGAGCCCCTTGCACTTGGATTATCCTTTAAACCCTGAATGCACCATCTGAATGCTGTTGGTGGACGCCGGAAGCATATCAGTGGGTCTTGGTATTTATTTTTTTTTAATTTGACCAAACAGAGTGGGAGGTGAGGCAGAGTGAGAAAGCAAGCTGCTTAGTTCAGGATCAAACTGTGGTCAGCCATGTGGGAGCTCACTACCTTAACCACCATACCATTTGCTGACCCCTTGCTATTTCCTTCGTTTAAATTTGTACTCAATTTTAATGTTTTTTATTGTAAAATATACATAACGTGAAATTCACCATTTTAGGGCTAGCCCTGTCATCTAGTGGTTAGTGGAGCCAGATTCCAATGTCCAACCACAGTCCAAAACCCAGGCCTAGCAGCTTGAGAAATACTCCAGTATGTGTATGTGTATGTGTATGTGTATGTGTATGTGTGTGTCCCAAATCCCCACAGGCTGGAGAAAAGGAGGAGAAGGGATTATGGCGTGATCAGGCCCCATCGGGGGTTCTTTCTCCCTCCCCCTTACTTTTCCTCTCCGTCTGGTGAGTGCACATGCCCCTCAGCAAATTTAAAAAAATAACCCTTTTAATTTTGTGTTTGTTTTGCTACAAGGGCACGTGCACTTGTAGCAAACAGGAAGAGAGAGGGAAAGTGAGAAACCACCACTACCACCACTCGCCGCCAGGGAAGATGGCCACACCATAATCCCTTTTGTTTTACTCTTCTCTTGGGGTTTGGGGCACACACGCACACGTGCCTGCCATGTTTTCCTAATCACAGGCTCTAGGACACACACCACACAGTAGGCCATGTGGGATCCAGCACCTTACCCACTGTGCTACCTGCTGGCTCCGTTACCATTTTAACTCTTAGTGGGGGTGCAGTTCAGTGGCATTAAATACATTCACGTTGTACAACCATCACCACCATCTGTCTCCAGAACGCCTTCTCTTTCCCAAACTGAAACTTTCCCATGAAAGAGTAACTCTCCATTCCTCCTTTTCCTACCCCCGATAACCTCTAATCTGCTTTCTATCTCTCTAATTTGACTTTTCTAGGTACCTCATATAAGTGAAACCATACAATATTATGTCCTCATTTATATTTCTTTTATTGCCCAAAGGCACATGCGCTCACTAAAGAGAGAAAGAGAACCCCCAGTGGGGCGTGGTCACACTGCAATCTTTTTTCCTCTATTTCTCTATCCCGTCAGGATCCCAGACATGCACTTAGCATGTTTTTCAAGCTGCTGGGGCCAGGATTCAAACCACAGACAACTATATGAGATCCATCCAACTCCCTGTGCACAGGGCTCAACTGCTGTGCTACAGGGCTGCCCTGGGTTTCTTTTCTTTTTTTTTTTTTTGGAGAGGTTTTCGCTATAGGGCACATGCGCTCGCCAGACAGACAGAGAGAGACATAGAGACAGAAAGCGAGAAATCCCCCCCCAGGGGGGATGGTCACGCCGCAATCCCTTCTCCTCCATTCTCCTCTCGCGGGATCTTGGGCGGGCACGCACGCACACGTGCCCGGCGTGAGTTTTAAGTCACCGGGTCCGGGACGCGAACCACGGTCAACTACATGGGAGTCCAGTGACATAGTCATTATGCTAACTGCTGGTTCCCTTTTTTTTTGAAGAGGTTTTTGCTATAGGGCGCGTGCGCTTGCCAGACAGAGAGACAGAAAGCGAGAAATCACCCCCAAGGGAGAATGGCCAGGCCGCAATCCCTTCTCCATTCTCTTGGGATCTTGGGCACCCACGCACACGCGCCCAGCATGAGTTTAAGCCACCGGGTCCGTGACTCAAACCACGGTCGACTACATGGGAGTTCAGCAACATAGCCATTATGGTAACTGCTGGTCCCTGCACTGGGTTTCTTATAAGACAACTAAGCTTAGCTACTGCGTAGGAGCCATTTCCAAGCAGGCCAGCCTCAGTGTGGCAGTAGTGCAGGATGGAGGGTGCTGTGTGCTGCAGGCTGTCCTCAGGCTAACCCAGCTGAGACTGCCCTGTATACAGGGCATTTGCAGCTACTGATCCTACAGTTGTGGCCAGGTGGTTCCTGTCTAGACACCATGGCCGGATCTGTCATTTCTTTCACACTCGCTGGTTCAGATGTTTGTATTTGACCAAAATCTGATGAGATTTTTCTGCCATTTTAAAAAGCAGTGCATATTCATGATAAAACATTCCAAATGTCCAAAAATTCTCTCCTCCTCTCCAGCCTCTAGCCCTCTTCCTAGAGGGAGCTGAGGTTACCCATCTCTTTGGTAACTTTCCAGAGATATTCAGTCCATATGAAATTCCTATGTGTGTGTGTGTGTTCCTGGTATGGTATGTTAATCTAATAGAGTGTTACTCATAGCTGTGGTTAAATCAATACCCAGGGCTCACATTTTTTGTGGTTATGGAAATTCTGTTTTCGGCTGAATCATGTAATATATTATAATGATATGCTACTTCTTGAATCACTTTCTGACTTCTGTGAATTTAATAGTATTCTTGCTTGTGAGTTTGTATAATTTCCCAAGAATCATTCACTCTGCCTTCCTTAAACTCTAAAGGAAATGTGCCCCTCCTCTCACAATGACAGAATTATCAGAATAATAATGTTATTGGAGAAGCCTGTCCTGGTCCCTGCCTTCTCATGCTTCAGTCTGGGCAAGTTGTCCTCCAGGTTGAAGACCTCCTCTGTGGTCTAGTCCCTGTTTCCTGGTGCGCAGATCCTCTTCTGTCTTAGTTTTCACTCTCTCGCTATTTTTTTTGTTGTTGTTGTTAGAGGTCATATGCACTTGCCAGAGAGAGAGAGAGAAAGAGAGAGAAATGAGGGGAACTCCCTCACTTTGGCACAAAGCCCATCTTCCATTAACTTCCTAGAACCTGCATGTTCTGAAAAATGCCATTTTTCCCACCTTCACCTTGAAGGAGTTCGGCTGGACACAGAATTCAAAAAGGAAAGTAATTTCCTGTAAGATGTCCATGTCATTGACATAGTCCCCCTGTGTTCCCAGAGTTGCCGTTGAGAAGTACAGTGCTATGCCCGTTCACTCATAAGGGACCAGCTTTCTTCTCTTGGGACTTCTGGGTCCTTCCCTTTATCCTGGAGTTGCAACATTCCTAACCAGGCCTCGTGATGGGTCTTTTTTCTCCCACTCTGCTGCCCACGGAAGGGCCTGGTTAGGAAAGACCTGCCTCTTCAAGGCTGAGGCCTTTTCTTAAATGATCCTATCTTCCCTTTTCGTGTTCTTTCTGGAACTCTTAGTAGTCAGGATGCCAGATTGCTATTCTGAGCTCCTAACTTTTGGGTTTGAGCTTCCTGTTTTGGCTGGGGAGAGGGGAGAGTTCAAGAGCAGCCCCTCCTCTGGTCCCCAGCCCCTCCCTCGTGCTGCCCTCGCAGGGGAGCCCTCCGTGAGGTCTAGAGCACCAGGAGTAGAATCATCTGTGGGAAATCTTTGCTGCGATGTAGGTGAAATGGGCCTGGCCTTGCCAATTAATGCAGGCACCTAGTCTGGCCGGCTGGGCGGTCACTAAACTGTTCATGATGTGAGTGACTAAAGACAAAGCGTGCATTGTGTTCCCTTCGTGCTCCTCGTGTTTCTTTTCTGTTCCTGGGCGGAATTTTCCTTGCTGGTTGGCTCAGGGTCTGACCAACTCTATATCAGATGTTCTCTAACAGATAGCGCTCTAACTGGAGCATAAGGAAAAGAAAAGGGGTTTATGATAAAGTCTTTGGAACTTCTTTCTTTTTAAAATTTTAAAAAGAATTATTTATTTAATTTTATTTATTCTTTTTTTAAATTATTTTAATTTGACCAGAGAGAGACAGAGAGAGAGAGAGAGAGAAAAGAAAAGTGAGAAAGCAAGCCACAAAGTCCAGGACTCAAACCATGGTTGGCTACGTGGGAGTGTCCAGTGCCTTAACCACCAATGCCCCCCGCTGATCCCTCTTTTTAAATTTTTTTATTAGTTTTTGCTACATGGTGTGTGAGCTTGCTAGAGACTGAGAGAGAGAGAGAGCAAGAAAACAAAAAAGAAGGAAAGTGAGACACCCCCCCTCCTCCGCCCTCCAGGAGGATAGCGACAAGGCAGTCCCTTCTCTTCCATTGTCCTCTCAGGATTTGGGGTATGCATGCACATGCATGCATGTGTGTTTTTCAAGCATCTGGAGCCAGGACTCCAACTGAGCAATTGGCCATGTGGGAATCTGGCCACCTTAATCTTCACGCCACCTGCTCTGGCCCAAAATAATTTGAATTTCAACATGTAAATGCTGGGAATTTTGCCTCTAGACTGTTTTAGAACTGGAGACTGTTACATCAACTTTTCCCGGTCTCCTCTGACACCATGCTGATTTCAGGTTTGTCAGCCCCACTGTCATGTGACCTGATTGTCACCCATGTGACCTAACTGGCTACCCAAGAAGGGTAAAGACCTGGGGAGTTGCATGGTAGTCCACCCCCAAGCACATGGCACATGGCGGCTGCAGATGTAGTGATGCTGTCACGGGTCAATTTCTAAAATGATAGCTCCAGAAAGTTTCAAACAGGACAAAGGGATCCCAACCCTCCATTTTTATGGTAGTCACAGTCTTGGGAAACTAGGTGGATATTAACGCCATACAAAATGTTTTGTGTGTTTATAAAATCAAATTTGTTTCTAGTCTCAGAAGGTCATTTGGGATATGGAACGGTTTCCCCTGGCCCCTAAGAGCCACGGTGCCCTCTAATCATTGTGATCACTAAAATAAACTCCATAAACTCTCAAAATGCACTGAGAGGGCCAACCCCCACTGTACAGAACCCCTGGAGTAAAGTCTGCCTTAGAGATCAAGACAGGTGTCAGCATATGTATTAGTCAGGGATCTTCAGACACAGAACCACTAGGAATATATACATAGGGAGAAGAGAGGGAAGGAAGAAGACAGAGAGGAAAGGGAGGGAGAGAGAAATTCACTTTAGTGAATTAGATCACCCAGTAATGGAGATGGACAAATTTGAAATCAGCATTGTGTAGACTGGAAACCAAGGAAGAAGCTGACCCTGCAGTCTCCAGTCCTAAGGCAGTCTGGAGGCCGATCCCCCTCATCTGCAGGGGGCCTCAGTCTTCGTAAAGCCAACTGATGAGGCCCACCCACCTTATGAAGGATAATCTCCTTTACTCAAGGGCTGCTGATTTAAATGGTCATCACATCTGAACAATGCCTTCACAACACCACCTAGACTGGTGTTTGACCAACCGACCGACCACAGCCTCGCCAATTTGACACAATGAAATTAACCATCACAGCATATGACACAGAGGTTGAAAATGTTTGTTTCTGTAGTAGGAACTCATAGGGCAGTCACTGTAAATATGTCTATGTGTTTTTCTTTGAAGCATAACCAGTGTGCAGCGTTCAGACAATGGGACGTATATCTGTAAGATGAAAATAAACAATGAAGAGATCGTGTCTGACCCAATCTACGTGGAGGTACAAGGTATGTCCAGAGGCCACAGTGTCATTGCAGACAGACTAATGTTTTAGAGCCTATATTAAATATTTGGTGGATAATGCTCTAGAGTTTGGCCCTCCTGTATATATTTCCATATGCAAACCTTGCAAATGTATCAGTACTGAAATTTTACAATTTTAGACACTGAGCAATAGTGTAAATTAATTCAGTTCTTAGAGTTGGAGTGCCATCCTAGGTATTAGAGGTGAGATCAAAGAGAAATTATGGGCTTCCTTGTTCTGCAATTATTTATAATTTTAGAAAAGCTAAAGACTTCCTCTTAGGAAACAAAATGCATTCTGTTACTCAGTTCTCAAGCAGCTCTAGATACCACTCACCTGGTTACGTTGCTGTTTATTAATCGGTGTTATTTTCCTGTCTCCTATATGCAGATGGGAGGGCGAGTGTTTGTTTTGGACTGGTCAGTAGTTCAGACTTCCTTGGGGTCCTAGGATCTGCTAGGCACATGGTGCCAAGAAATTCCATGAGATCCCGTGGGCATCAGTAGGGGTGAGGAGTGAGACATCCGGTGAGGAAGAGGCATTGTCTGCCCTCCAAGAACTTGAACTCTAGTGGGAGTTGATGTGAGCCGATGCACAAGTGAACTGGCCCAGGCGAGCTCAGATACCGGGTTTGAGGCCCTGGTCTGAAGGTTCGCATGTTTGGTTCTGCAATGGCAGGACTCAGTCAAGAAAGGCTGCGAGGGGGAACCTCCTTTATTACCACCCTCAAGGGATTGCTCCCCACTACTCTGGGGCTTCCCTACAGGGCCCCACATCCCTACTCTCTGAGGTGCCCCTATCAACAGAGTGTAGATCTCTCTTTCTTCTTTTCTTTCTTCCCCCCTCCCCCAAAGGGCACATGTACTCACTAGAGACAGAGGAAGAGAGAGGGAGAGTGGAATGTACCCCCAGTGATGTGTGGTCATGCCACAGTCCCTTCTCCATTTCTCCATCCTGTTGGGGTCTGGGGCATGCAAGCACATGTGTCTGGCTTGCACCAGGTCTGGGACCTGGGCCGCATAGCCGACCGTGTCAGATCCAGGTCTTTTGACCTCTCTGTAGCTTTCTCCAGACCTGCCCTCATCTCAGACTTCCGAGTAGGCGATTAGCTTTTCAACTAGAAGCATCTCCCACCAAAAGGTCTTCTGCTACCCTATCTTTTGTAAGCCTGACCTTAGGACCCCCTAATGCTTCAGGAGACCTGAAGGAGGGAGGAAGGAAGCAGGGAGGAGGGGAGAAGTAAGGAAGGAAGGAGTGAGGGAGGGAGACAGGGAGAGGGGAGAAGAGACTCTCTCAGGCCTTACTCCAGGCCCACCTGGCCAGACAGCTAGTGCCTCAGGGTTATGTCAGTCTCAGCCAGAGATGGGGTTACCTCCATTTGCTGCTACTCTGGAAAAAAAA
>NW_006160024.1:1758429-1788925 GCF_000334495.1 Tupaia belangeri chinensis
AAAAAAAATATGTAGAGGACATTGTATTTGTCAGAATCCCAGAAAAATGCCTAGGCTGGGAGCACATTCAGTCCAAATGGAGTTTTAAAAAACCTTGAAACAGAAAAAAAGAACTCATTTCACGTAACTCCCACATCTTTCCTGCTCCAGCCAGATCTGCGAGTTCCCAGTCCCAAAAGAACACAATTTAAATGCCTGAGGGCAATTCACTTGGCCTGTTAAGTTCTTGGCACATGCCCCAAAGAAGCCCTGACTGGCTTTCTCTGACAGTCCCAAAATCCCTTGTGGCCCCGATTTTGGAATTACAGTAGGCGACCTTAGGAGTGTAGCTGTGTACTGTTTTTGTGAGAAGTGTTCAGCCCTGTGCAAATGTACAGATTTTAAAATTCACCGTCACCCATCTGAAAGTCACACATACGGCAGATTTTCCTCGAACCAGGGGCAGATCTGGTACTAGTTTTGTTCCTGCTCCGTGTTGATTTTGGTAAGAAATACTCCAGACTCACCAACCAGTGCCAAGAGTGTGAGCAATACCTGGTTTAAGAGCTGTGTTCTCTTCTGTAAAATCCATTCTGAGTCACCACTTACAATCCCTTTGGGAAAGTGTCCTGGAAAGCTGGCTTGAGGCAGATTGGTAGGAATCAGATTCCGAGTGTTTTTCTTCTTTTTATTATTATTATTATTATTATATTTTTGTTTTTGGAGATGTTTGCTATAGGCATGTGCAATTCACTATTGAGACAGAGAGAGACAGAAAGTGAGAAATCACCCCTCAGGGAAGATGGCCATACTGCAATTCCGTCTCCATTCTCCTCTCAGGATTTTGGCCACACGTGCACACACGCCCAGCATGAGTTTTAAGCCGCTAGGTCCAGGACTCGAACCATGGTCGACTATGTAGGAATCCAGCAATGTAATCATTACACCATCCGCTGGTCCCAGGCTTTTCCTTTTCAACTTCAAGGAGGTCATTTCAGACTGAGGTGGAATGTAAAGAAATCTCAGTTGCCAAGTCCTAGTCCACTTTCTAGTCCCCTGAGGGCTCTGGTGGGCTTTAGGATCCACACCGTGACTTCATCTCACTGTCTCTGCAGGGCTTCCTCACTTCACTAAGCAGCCCGAGAGCATGAATGTCACCAGAAACACAGCTTTCAACCTCACCTGTCAGGCTGTGGGCCCACCTGAGCCGGTCAACATCTTCTGGGTTCAAAACAGCAGTCGTGTTAACGAACTGCCTGAAACATCCCCTTCTGTCTTAACTGTTCCAGGTAAGGCCGCGCGTGTGCTTGTTCATGTATTAACGATGACTTATTCTCTAGTAGTGGACATGATCCAGGCATGGTGACCACTGTTTGCACCACCAACAGGCCGTGGAGACGGATGAGTTGGCAGGTGTGGCAGTTGGTTTGGGCACCAAGTGGATGGGAAGTGAGGTGGGAATCACGGGCCTGAGAATTCACAGGCCAGGGCTTGGACGCAGATGAGTGCCTGACGAAGGTGCGTATCGTTAAGTTGGCAAAGGGGCCAGGATCCCCCAGCCCAGGCAGTGGGATCCCTGCTCACATCTGCCATTGAAGCGGGACTGGCCAGCCTGGCAGGTCCTGCACTTGTGAACCACTGCCATGAAGCCCTCACAGTGGGCTGTGACAGCAAGAAAGTGCTTTGGTCCCGGGAAGCTCCTGCAGGAGTGGGTGAGTCACTGTGGGCTTGTGGCTGGATTGGCATTCTGTGGTCATCGTGACTGCCATCCAAAGGAGAGAGCCTGGCCTTTGTTCCCAGCACTCCGCTGACAGTGCTGTTCATTGCTGTCTCTGCTAAAGCCGGCCGGCCGGCTCCTCTGACAGTATCTCTCAGCACCATCCAGTGGGGCAGCCACGCCCCTCCCTCCCTTCCTGCTTTCCTAGTACACACTGCAAATCTTTTAGGAGGGACCACTATCTGCCTGAGGCTGTTCAAGGCCCAGAGAGCACAAGTGGTGAGCTTTTTTCTTTTTTAAAATAAAATAATTACTTTATTTTTATTTATTTATTTGACCAGAGATGGGGAGAGAGTGTGGGGAAGTGAGAAAGCACACCACCAGGTCCGGGACTCGAACTGTGGTTGGCCATGTTGGAATCCAGTGCTTTAACCACAATACCACCTGCCACCCCCCCACAGTGGTGGGCTTTTGGGAACACTGGCTGTTTTCTTCCCAACACATGGCTGTCACTTGTCATTGACCAGAGGTTTCAATATCAGGATGTCTCAAGGCTCTGTCCTGTAGTCCTCTTCTTCCACCCTGAGACACATGGTGACCTCAAACTTTACAGTCCAGACCTCTGTCCAGAGCTTCAGACGGATGTACCTCCTCCACATATCCACTTGCTAGGATCTTAAACTGAAAGTCTTGATTTACCCTCCCCTGCCCTATGCCATCCCAGAATCCTGATTTTGATAAATATTATGACCAGTTGCCCATCCTTCCCTTTGTCATTTTTAAAAATGTATTTATTTATTTATTTATATGAGGGATTTTTGCTATAGAACGTATGCACACGCTGGGGAGACAGATTGATAAAGAGCGAAATCACCCCCCAGGGGGTATGGCCATGCTGCAGTCCATTCTGCATTCTCCTCTTGGGATCTTGGGCACACACGCACACGCATCAGGCATGAGTTTTGAGCCGCTGGGTCTGGGACTCGAACCATGGTTGGCTATGTGGGAGTCCAGCAACATAGCCATTACACCATCTGCTGGTCTCCCCTTTGTCATTTTTCATGTTGAGTGCATCCGCAGTTCTGTCAGTTCTGCTTTTGCAATATGAGACTTCCAAAAGCTCATCGAAAAAGGAATTAAAGAGTAAGCTCATTTTGGTGCCAAACGGATTGAAATCCATACATAGTTTTTCTTTTTCTCTCTCTTTCTCTGTCTCCTTCCCTTATTCCCTTCCTTCACTGGCATGTGCCTATCCTGTGTGTTCAGGGAGATCTCCCATAAGAACCTAGAACTTTCCCATGTGTCCGAGCCTTGCAGAGTATCGCATCACCATTTATGACTCCTTGGTCCCCTTTTCTTTTATATTATGCATTTTCCATTCACTTTTTGAAGACCCCTCATAGGTCTGAAACTGTCTTTTCTCCATCTCTGATGCCAGCATCCTGGTCTATGCCACCAGCTCTTCCTAACTCCACTGCAGTAGCTTCCTAACTGGTCTTTGTCTCTAGCCTTGTCCCTATTCTAATCCATCCTCCTCAGAAGCAGTCACATTACTTACTGGCTGAAAGCCCTGCAGTGGCTTCCCATTGTCTCAGACCACCACCCAGACTCCTGCCTACCCTCACACTTGGGCTCTATATGCTCCGGCCCTGGCCCAATTCTCCAACCCAGCCTCACCCCGCTCCCTCCTCCCAGCTCATTAAGCAGCAGTCACACTGATCGTCTCTGGTTTCTTCAGACACACTGCATTCCTTTCTGTCTCAGGACCTTTGCACCCTCTCCTCTGTGTGCATACCATGTTCTTCCATCTGCCCTTTGTCCCATGACTCAGCCTCAGAGAGGCCCTCCCTGATTACTATGAACTATTTTAGGTCGTCTCTACTCCTTTATGGACACCTACATATTCTTGTGTATTTCCATCATTGCACCTGTCTGTCTATAACTGCTATTTATTCATTTGGTTTCCTTGTCTGACTTCTTAGAGAATGTATGCTCAGTAAGGGCAGGGCTTAATTCATCCTGTTCCCCACTGCACCCTCAGTGCTTCTGACTCAAGGAACAACAGTAAAGCAAAAGTTATAAGGAAAAGGGAGTTGACTGGATTCACAGTGCATCAAGTGACAGTCAGACCCTGGGTGCGCAGCCAGCAGTGAGGCCAGATGGAAATGATGACATATCCACCAACCCTGAAAAGGCTAGTCTTTCATACTAGTAAAGTGTGACTTGTAATACCTGTAACTTGTTCTAAAGGAGTTCACACTGGGCAAAGATGACAAAGGAAGGTCTGGTGGAGCCAGGGGAAGGGGCAGAGTTGGGTGAAATTCCATTAGCAGAAGGTGTCTGGAGGGACTTAATAGCAGTATGGTAGTCTGTTCAGCCTAAGGAAGACTGTGAACCTGGAATTACCATGAGACAAAAAAAAATGTCTTGTGACAGCCAGCTGTGAAGTCAACAGAGAGTAACCATAACTAGTAGCAGGCCGGTCAGCCTCCCTTTTATTTTTTTCCTTATTTGAAAACAAAAAAAAACGTTAGCAGGGCCCACAGATAGTGTTAGTGGTTACATCACTGGATCTCACATGGCCGGCCATGGTTTGAGTCCTGGATTCAGTGACTTGGGAATCACATCAGGTGCTTGTGAGTGCCTGCCCCAGATCCAGAGAGGAGAATGGTGGAGAGGGGATTGTGGCATGGCCATCCTCCGGGGGGTGATTTCTCACCTTCCCTCTTTGTCTTGTCTTGCATGTACCCTAGGCAAAAACCTCTAAGAAAGAAATATTTTTAGCAGTCTCTTTCTTTTTGGCCACAGGCATGAGCCCTTGCCAGAGAGAGAGAGAGAGAGAGACTGAAAGCACTTCCCAATAGGCCATGGTCATGCCACAATCCCATTTCCTCCATTTCTCCATCTTTTTAGAATTTTGGACATGCACATGTATGTGTCCAGAATGTTTTTCAAGCTGCCAGGACTAGGATTCAAACCACACAGTTGGCCACTTTGGATCCAACTCCCTAACCACCAGGCCATGGTGATCTATTATATACGTGCTATTTTGCTTATCCATTTGCTTGGTGAACATCTGAAAGAGTCATAGCTGTTGGCTATTGGGGAAAACCAGATACAACTCTTTGTATGCAAGTTGTTTGAGGGATATATGCTCTGATTTTGTCTTAAATCAGTACCTACGAGAGAAATTGTTAGGTCATGTAGTAGACAGATGTTTAACTTTTAAAGAAACCAACAAACTTCTTTCCAAAGTGATTGTACCATGCCACATTTCCAGCACTGGTAGCTGAGAGTCCCAATTGCTTCATGAACACCCTTATTAACATTTGATATAGTCTGTTTTAAAATTTAACTTAATTTTTTTAATATTTCATTATCACCCTCATTATTATTTTTTTTAATTTGCCAGAGGGCAGGCCTAGATAGCTTAGTGGTTAACACTCTGGACTCCCACATGGCTGACCATGTTTGAGTCCCAGACTTAGTAGCTGGAAACTCATGCCAGGTACATGTATGTGTGTACCCAAAATTTCTAGAGGAAAATGGAGGAGAAGGGATTGTGGCATGACCACCTCCTCCAAAGGGTGATTTCTCATTTTCTTCTCTCTCTGCCTCTCACTCTGTCTCTCTGCAGTGAGTGTACACACCCTATAGCAAAAACCTAAAAAAAAATTTTTTTGCCAGAGGTCATACGTATTATTCAGGGAAAATGAGAAACACCCCCTAATGGAGTGTGGTCATGCTTCAATCCCTTCTCTTCTCTAACTGTACCCTGTTTGGATTTGGGGCATGCACACACACACCACCCCTTGTGTTTTTCAAGTCACCAAGTCTGGGAGTAGGTTATACATGGTTGGCATATGGGATCTGGCTCCCTTAACCACCATGCCAGGGGCTGGACCCAAGCAATCTTTCTAATTTTAGACATTCTAGTGGGTATGTAAGGGTATATCATCATAGTTTTACTTTACATTTCATCTCCCTAATAGCTCACTTTAGATTTAGGATTTGACTATAGAGGGACAGAGTGAGAAAGAAAGTAAGAGAGAGAGAAAGCAAGCTGTCAGGTCCAGAACTTGAACTGTGGTTGGCCTAGTGGGAGTCCAGCGCCCTTAACCACCACACCACCTGCCGGCCCCTTCCTGTGCTTATTAATCAGTCATATATCCTTTTTTGATGAAGTGTCACTTCAGGCCTTTTGCTCATCTTCATATAAATTTTAGAATCAGTTTGGCACTTTTTACCAAAAAAGTCAGCTGTGGTTTTGTTTGCAGTTGTATTGAATGTAGAGCTCGATTTAGGGGGAAAAGACAACTTGACTTTTTGAACATATTATATCTCTCCATCTGTTTAGGTTTTATTTCGTTTCTCTCAGCAATTTTTGTACTTTTTGGTATAGAGGTCTTCCCTGTCATTTGTTAGATATATTTGTTATTTTTTTAATTTCTAAATTGAAATTGTATGTATTTAAGGTGTCTGTGGGACACTACCTTGCTCATATGTGAAATCCAAAAAGGTTGAATTCATAGAAACAGGGAGAAGTTACCAGGGACAGAGCAGGGAGGTGAAGATTAGGTTTCCTTTTCTATCTCTTTTAGAACAAATTCCAAGTGTTGTGCACTTTTACTAGTATGGAAGTCCTAGCTTTTTCAGGGCTGGCAGGTATGCTATCATTTCCACCTCTTGCCTTGCTTTTGGCTGTGCACCTGAGGGTCCAGCTGTTATTTGATGTGAGCCCAATCAATTCCTTTCTCCTTATAACTTTTGCTCTACCATTGTTCTTTTTGGGCTTGAGGACTGCTATGAGTCAGGCACTGTTTTAGGCACTGAAGGTGCAGGGGGAAACAGGAGAGGCAAAGCCCTGTCCTTACTGAGCATGAATTCTCTAAAAAGAGAGACAAAGAAACCAAATAAACAGGGTAATTATATCACATATACAGTGAACCGATACTGCTGCCAAGCTAATTAACGTAGCTATCTCTTCACGTACTTACCATTTGTGTATGTGTCGTGTATGTGTGGGGAGTGGGAGATGAGAACTCTTCAGGTCTGCTCTCTTAGCAAATTTCAAATATATGGTACGGTATTGTTAGCTATACTCCCCACACTGTATATTAGAGCTCTAGAACTTATTCATCCTGCATAACTGAAACTGTACCTTTTGGCCAACATCTTCCCAATCCTCACTCCCCTGCCCTGTCCCTGGTACCGTCTCCTCTCTACTTCTACGGATTAAACTTTTTTAGTTTTCACATATAAGTGAGGTCATGCAGCATGTTTTGTTTTGTTTTTCCTGTGCCTGGCTTATTCAGTTAGCATGATGTCCCCCAGGTTCATTCATGTTGTCACAGATGACAAGATTTCCTTTTTTTTAAAGGCTGAGTAATATTCTACTCTCTACTGCGGTTTTTTTTGTTTTGTTTTGTTTTGAGAGGTTTTTGCGTGCGCTTGCCAGAAAGACAAGAAGAGACAGAGAGACAGAAAGTGAGAAATCACCCCCCAGGGGGAATAGCCACGCTGTAATCCCTTCTCCTCCATTCTTTCGGGATCTTGGGCATGCACGCACATGCGCCCGATGTGAGTTCAAGCCGCCAGGTGCGGGACTCGAACGACAGTTGACTACATGAGTCCAGCAACATAGTCATTATGCTAACTGCTGGTCCCTCTGCTGTGGTTTTCTATCCGTTCACCAGTGTGTGCACACTTGGTTTATTTCCATGTCTGGGCTCGCGTGAATAATGCTGCAGTGACTGTGGGTGCACCTGTTGCCTCAAGATGGTGGTTGAGGGAACCAGCAGTTAGCGTAATGGCTATGTCGCTGGACTCCCACGTAGTCAACCGCGGTTCGCGTCCCGGACCCGGTGGCTTAAAACACGCCGGGTGTGTGTGCGTGCGTGCCCAAGATCCCGGGAGGAGAATGGAGGAGAAGGGATTGCGGCGTGACCATCCCCCCGGGGGGTGATTTCTCGCTTTCTGTCTCTATGTCTCTCTCTGTCTGTCTGGTGAGCGCACGCCCCCTATAGTGAAAACAAAAAAAAAAACTCTCAAAAAAAAAAAAAGATGGTGGTTGAATTTCCTTTCGATGTATACTTACAGAGAGATGGTTGGATTAGTAGTTCTATTTTTAATTTTTTGAAGAACCTCCATACTGTTTTCCATAGTAACTATACCAATTTATGTTTCCACGAACAGTGTAAGGCAGTGTACACTAACATACGTGTATGCCAACAGATAGTATTATTTTATTTAGCTTTCCAGCGATTTAGTATTAGTATATAGACCATAAGTAGATTTTCCATGCTGTATAAAAATAAGGACAAAAGTATCCATCTCTCTTTGTCCTTTGCCATATGTTTTTGCAGAAATTGGAAGTAGGTGGGGTTTTTGGTGGTGTTTTAGTTTTTTGCTAGATAGCACATGCACTCACTGGAAGGGAGACACAGAGAAAGGGAAATAGGAGATCACCCCACAGTGAGATGGTTATGCCAGTTTCTTCTCCTCCATTCCCCTGTCTGGATTTTGGGCATGCATGTACATGCATCAGGTGTGTTTTTCAAGCCACCAGGTCCAGTACTCAAACCACACAGTCAGCCATGAGGGATCCAGTGCCCCAATCACCATGCCACCTACTGACCTCAGAATTGTGTGTGTGTGTGTGTGTGTGTGTGTGTGTGTGCGTGTGTTTTAATTTAAGTTCATTTCTTTATTTCTCTCATCAAAGAGGTAGAAGACAGGCACCCCTCAGAGTCCTCATGCCCATAGATCCCCAGTCTTAGCCAGTCAAATCATGAGCACTCGTGTTTGCCATGCATGCTTAGGACTCTCCTGGGACACGAACCCAAGACTTTTCCCATGTTGGTCCATTTGCATTACCGTCGCCATCACCTGGCCCTTGAATTTGTTGATAAGTTCTCCAGGTGCTTTTTTTTTTTTTTTTGGAGAGATTTTCACTGTAGGGTGCGTGCGCTCGCCAGAGAGACAGAGAGAGACATAGAGACAGAAAGCGAGAAATCACCCCCCAGGGGGGATGGTCACGCCGCAATCCCTTCTCCTCCATTCTCCTCTCGGGATCTTGGGCACGCACGCACATGTGCCCGGCGTTGAGTTTTAAGCCACCGGGTCTGGGACATGAACCGCGGTCGACTACGTGGGAGTCCAGCGACATAGCCATTACGCTAACTGCTGGTTCCCTCCAGGTGCTTTTAATACCCAATGGTCTGATTCCAAATGTGGATGTACGGGACGAATTTATGTTCCACCGGGGACCATGATGTGCCAAAAGCAAATGATAATGAAAGTCCTCGTTAACATTTCAGAGATGTCATGTCAGGTTCATCCACTTTTCTAGAATGTTCTAGAGGCAAATGTGACTGTAAATGAAGAACTCCTAGTGAAACTGCTGAGTTGAAATTCTCCACCTAGTTTCTAAATGAATATACAATTTACTGCGTTGCTCAAGCGATTTTCCTGTTTGAAAGCAGGATTGCTGACTCCAGTTTTCTTCCCGACAGTATTTATTACATGCCTGTTTGGTAGTAGAGACGGTCTATCAGTGCATATGGTCAAGTGAAAGCCTGATGACGTAATCATATATTCAAACCAGAACCCTGAAACTCACCCAGAGTCTTCTTTCTTCCTTGTTCAACAAGCCGTCACCGACATCTGTATGTTTTTCTCAAGTATCATTTGTGCTCATTTCTTCTTTTGCATTTCTAACTGCCATTGCCTCAGTTGATGGCCAAGACTGCTGCTGTCGCCTCCTAATCATGGTCTAGGATTTCTAACCCTTGCCACTCTCCCCCGCCATCATAGTGAGCCCTCCACCTCATCAATAGAGAGGGTCCCCTGAAAGATGAGCTCATTTTCCCAGCCTGAATCCCCACCACATGCATTAACATCTACCATCGGCCCTCAGTGCAATGCAGAGGTGACACAATGCCCCAGGAAACTTAAACCACATCAGACTCACGTCCTGAGGTCTCCCTCTACACAGCAGGCACACCCACATGCACATGATGAGGCCAGGGGTGCACTATGGCATCAAGACTCCTTGGGGATTCCTCTCTCTCCTCCCTCTGCCCCAGTCTCTATCTCTGTCTTTCATGAAATAAATAAACTAAAAATAAAAAACCCTACCATCTTACCCTGATGTCTAGGAGCTGTTGGTGACCTTTCTGCTTGTCTGTGTCCTCATGGCCCCTCTTCCACACCTCTTGCACCTTTCCCTCAGTTAGAACCACAGCATGTACAGGCCTCCAAGAGGGATTATTAATTGGTGTGATTATTATGTATCAGTTATTAATTTGTTTAGCCACATCACTGGGCATAGTGCCCTCAGGACACATGAGAACTGTGGATGGATCAATGAGTTCATTACAAACAGCTCCCAAGTCTTAAGTCCCCTCACTGGGACAAAGAGATGTAGCAAAAACGTAGTAACTTGTATCTGTAAAATTATTTTTGCATGTAATCATCTCTTTTCTTATTTGCATCTGTAGCTAGTAATGTGAAATTAGTAGAAGAAGACTTTTATATCAATTTTGCACAAGCACAGGGCTTGCAGAAGACCCGCTGCTGAGTAGAGGGCTGGGCCGGGCATATTGCAACTGCTATCAAGTCAGCTCTTTGCTGAGCACTCCCAACCCTCAGGATTTTGTAACATTACTATCATTTTTTTTTTTAGAGAGAGAGTTTTGCTATAGAGACAAAGAGACAGAAAGTGAGAAATCACCCCCCAGTGGGGATGGCGGTGCCACAATCCCTTCTCTATTCTTCTCTCGGGATTTTGGGCACGCACGTATACGCACCTGGTGTAAGTTTTAAGCCACCAGGTTGAGGACTCAAACCATGGTAAACTACAAGGGAATCCAGTGACATAGCCATTACACTACCTACTTGTCCCTTGTAGCACATACATGAAAGTGTATTTTTAGTTAAATCTATTTTTAATTTTGAGGAAGCTTTAGTTCGTACCTGAGCCCTGCCAGCAGTTAGTGTTAGGGTAATGAGGCGCTGAGGCCACTCCATCCTGAGGTGCCTTTTGGGGCCCTGTGCCCCCTCAAGCAATCATGGGGATATCATTCTATCTCAAAATCAACCCCAAGTAAACTTTTCCGATACCTCCTCCTGAAAAAATGCTAAGTAAGTAGGAAAGGCGTAGTTCCGATTGTTTAGATTGCTTTGAACAAGCATATTTATGAACCAGACGGTCATATGCTTTTTGTCTCTTGATACAAGTATTTCTTTTCCTCTGTGATATAACAGCTGCTTTTTAAATGACTTGGGCAAAGAAGTACTTTATCTAAAGGACATTTTTCTAAGTAAGCAAAGCCAATCTCAAAGGTTACAGTGATTCCATTTAGATAACCCTCTGAAATGACAAAATTATATTGGTAGAGAACAGATCAGTTCTTCCCAAAGGTTAGGTTTGGAGAGAGCATGCTCCTATAAAGAGTAGCATAAGGAAGCTGCTTTTTGGTTATGTGACCGTTTTTGTTGTTGTTTGTTTATTTCTTCCATGAACGAAAAAGATAAAGATAGAGAGCAGTCCCAACAGGGTCTCCAAACTGCAGTCCACCCTTCAGCCAGCCGTGACCAAGGGCACGCACTTGCCCAGCAGACTCAGGAAGGACTCAGATTCGAACCTGGACCCCTCCCATGTGGGCCAGCCTCACAGAGCGTGGTGTTTTCCTGCTGTGCTGCTGTCTGGCCCCACCGTTTTGTAGTCACAAATCTGTACCTGTAATGTAATTTCATGGGCTTATATACTCCTTCCCCTCCCCCAAATAAAACAAAATAATACCTGTTGAAATCTGAATAAGGTCTGTGTTGTAGTTTGTAGCATGTACCGAAGTCACTTCAGTCACTTTCCTGGTTTTGATCATTGGACTGTAATAACATCTGTGTAAGATGTTGACATTGGGAAGGCTGGGCAAGGGGAGCGCCAGAACTCTGTGCTATCTTTGCAACTCCTTGTTAATCTAAAATTATTTCAAAATAATTTTCTTTTAAAAAAAGGAAGCATGTTGCCATGGACAAAACCAAATCCCAAAATAGAGAGCAGAACTACAAAGAACTTCAGCTGCTTGGTGTTTAATGGTGGAGTGAATTATGGATTAACGGTTCCGATCTCTAGGTCTGGCATATAGACCAATGTCAGTTCACCCCTGAGTGTCCCTGAGCAACTTACTCAACTTCTTTATGTAAAGTAGGGATAAGAATGGCGTCTACTTTACACAGTATTTATGAGGATTTAGTGAAATAATGAATGGGAAGCTTTTGGTATAGGTATAGCCTACAGGAATGATCGAAATGCTCCTTGTTTCAGATTTTCGTGTTGTTAGTCTTGTATGCAATAGTTATTAACTCACTGTCAACTTTGAGCTGCCTTTTTGTTACCAATAGTAGATGTAGGCTGAGTTTTCTGTTTTTTTTTTTTTTTCTTTTCTGAATATTCATTTGGGGGGGGCCGGCCACAGTGGTACACGGGCCACTGCGTATTCTGGAGCCACATTCTATTCTGGCTTGACCTGAAGACACTTGCCTAGGATCTTGGCCATCCAGGAAGCTTGGGCGAGGGTCGTGGCATGGTGAGACTCTGTCGGGTGTATCTCTTTCTCTCTCTGCTTTTACTTGGAAGAAATGAACTTAAGAAAATACTCATTTTGTATTTTAACCAACATCTTGAAAAGAACTAAGCTGTTGGGTTGTCGGAAAAGTCATGACATATTTCTGTTTTTTTTATGCAAAAATGCGTCATGACTTTTCCAGTAAGCCAATAGTTTTGCTTTAGTTAAATATGGCTAAAACAATTTTACAACCACATTGGGCTACTTTTTTTTCACAGCCATTAACAATAGCTAGAATGTATACAAATCAGCTCATAATGCTTTCTATATAGTTACGTTGAATCTCATAGCAAATTGTGATATAGTTGCTTTTTTAAATAATTATTTTATTTAACTTTTTAAATTTATTTATTTGCTTTTTAAAATTTTACTAGAGGGGAATCAGCAGTTAGTGTAATGGCTATGTCGCTGGACTCCCATGTAGTCGACCGCGGTTCGCGTCCCGGACCCGGTGGCTTAAAACTCATGCCGGGCACGTGTGCGTGCGTGCCCAAGATCCCGAGAGGAGAACGGAGGAGAAGGGATTGCAGCGTGACCACCCCCCCTGGGGGGTGATTTCTCGCTTTCTGTCTCTATGTCTCTCTCTGTCTGTCTGGTGAGCGCACGCGCCCTATAGTGAAAACATCTTCAAAAAAAATTTTTTTTTTACTAGAGAGGAAGAGAGAGAGAGATAAGTAAAGTGAAAAAGCAAGCCACCAGGTCTGGGACTCAAACTGTGGCTGGCCATGCAGGAGTCCAGCACCCTTAACCTCCACGCTACCTGCCAACCTCAAGTTAGGCATTTTTAATACCTATTTTAATATATCAGGGAAAATGTTGGCATGATTAAGAGACCTGCTTGCTTTATTTTTGTTCTCCACAAGAACAAAGTGATCCTGATAAAATAACAGATCCTATCAGTCCTCGGCTCGCAGCTTCTGGTTCCACCAACCCCACTCAGAGAAAAAGAAAGGAAAAGGCCTCTTGCCTGTCCCCTCTGCCTGGACTTTCCTCCTCACACCCCCACCCTCGTGTTACCTGAGCCCATTCTCTCATCCTCGTGTTTCCTCAGAGACCATTTCTCATGAAGCACTTCCCTCCTCTCCTCTAATTAAAAACTATAGCTGGTGAGGCTGGGCAACAGTGCAGTGTTAACACAACCGCACTCACATGACAAGGGCCTTTGTTCCTGTCCTGCAGTCTCCCTACACACCAGGAACCTGTGTAAGTGTGATCCGGGCTGGCTGCGGGTGGATGGCGGCCGGCGACCCTGTTGGAGTTGCCCCCCTCGCCCCATTTCACTCATGGAAGAAGTAAATAAGCTCTCTAGTGAAGTATGGTCTGTCTGCTCACCCACCGCGGTGACTTAAACTCACGCTGGTTGCATGTGCCCAAGATCCTGAGAGGAGAATGGAGAAGAAGGGATTGCGGCATGGCCACCCCCCCTGGGGGGTGATTTCTCGCTTTCTGTCTCTCTGTCTCTCTCTGTCTGGCGAGTGCACGCGCCCTATAGCAAAAACCTCTCCAAAAAAAAAAAAAAATCAAGGTAATTATTTATGCTCCATTTCACTCCATGAAAATGTGAGCTCTTCAAGAGCAGGGATCTTCGTTTTATTCATGGGATATATCTCAAAGTCTGGTGAAAATACCTGACACATAGTAAGTATCAGCAAATACTTGTCAAGTGAACGATAGAGTTCCAAGTTAATGCGGACTTGATTCGTGCATCCTGTCCTCCTATTTGTTTCTTCTTTGGGTAGAAAGATGGACACTAGGAAAAAACTAAGGGTACTAAATTGTGTATCTCATTAAATTTCAGGATTGCTTAATCCAAAACTCAAAGAATCAGCTTCCTTAGGGGCTGGCATGTGGCTTGATGGTTATGATGCTGGACTCCCATATGACTGACTGTGGTTTGAGTCCGGGACCCAGAGGATTTTTCTTTCTTTCTCTTTCTCTCTCTCTCTCTGTCTCTTGTCAAACTAAGAGTAATAATAATAACAACAAATAGAATTTTAAAAATAATTACTACTTTTTTAAAAGGTAGGGGGCCAGCAGGTGGTGTGGTGGTTAAAGGTGCTGGATTCCCACATGGCCGACTGTGGTTTGAGTCCCAGACCTGGTGACTTGCTTTCTCGCTTTCCCTTTCTCTCTCTGTCTCTCTCTGGTCAAATTAAAAAATTGGTAAAAACAAATGGAATTAAATAAAAAAAAATCTCTTTTTTGTAGTTATTTATTTCATTTTATTTATAATTCATTTATTTTAATTTGACCAGGGAGAGAGAAAGAGAGGTAAAGTGAGAAAGCAAGGCACCAGGTCCAGGACTCAAACCGTGATTGGCCACGTGTGAGTGTCCAGCACCTTAACCACCATGCCACCTGCTGGACCCCAATAAACAAGTAAATCTTAAAGAAGAAAAAGAAATTGCTTCCTCATCACTTCTGATTGTCCTTCCTGCCAAGGAACAGCCTGTTACTGAATGTTACTGAGCAGTATCTTTCAGACCTGTGTCACAGGGTATGTCATAAAGGCCAAGCCAAAGGGGTCTGTTCTGTTGTACAGAGTTGGGTGAAAGGACAACTTGTCCTATAAAGGGGACAATGATCCATGAGATGAGTGGCAGCTTTGGTGCCCTGGAGCATTCAGGATAGAGTGGGTGGGAGGGTGGAGACAGGGGGGAGGAGGAGTAGATCATTTTCTCTTGGAAAGCCACAAGGGTTTGGGCTATAAAATGTCATGGTCTATTCCTGTCTGTTATTATTCATCCACAGAAGAACAGGCAAGTGAGAGGGAGCTGTCTCTTCCTAATGCATGCTCAGTGTTGTACAAGGGGACTTGAAATCATTTATGGAAAATAGAATTAATGTATGAGTTTATTTGGGTATGAAAAATATTGCAATCCATGTGTAGTTTTTTTCACTATATATATATTTTATGGACTTTTTGAAGGGCCCTTGTAAATTGATCTAGACTTATAAATGAGTCTGTAGTTGGGAATCTGATATTATTAAAGCAAAAAAGTTTAACTGAAACAAATTTGGCCTTAGGTCCCTGTTTAGTTACAGGGAAAGGTAGCTTTGGTTTGATCCAGTTTTTACTTCTTCCTGCTGGGATCTCCTGGGCCTGTGAGTATTAACCAGCAGACCATGTGGAAAATAGCTATCTTAGGTCATCTGGCTACTGCTGGGCACATTTTTTGTTTTTAGGGTTTTTTGGTGGCTATAGGGCACGTACGCTTGCCAGAAAGAAGACTGAGAAAGAAGGCAAGTGAGAAATCATTCCCCGAGGAAGAAGGGCCATATTGCGATCCCTTCTCCTACATTTTCCTCTCTGAATTTTGGAAACTCATACACATGCCCAGCATGATTTTCAAGCTGCTGGGTCTGGGACTTGAACCACAAAGTCAGCTATGTGGAATCCAGTGCCTTAACCTCAATTTCACCTGCTACCCTCTTTTTTTTATTTTAAGTAATTTTTAAATTTTATTTATCTTTTTTTTTTTTTTTCCAATTTGCTATAGGGCACATGTGCTCTCCAGACAGAGACAGAGAGAGAGAAAAGGAAAGTGAGAAAGCAAGCCATCATGTCTGGGACATGACCACAGTCGGCCATGTGGGAGTCCAGTGCCTTAACCACCATGCCACCTGTTTGCCCCATTACCCCCCCTTTTTTTTATTGCCAGCAATTATGAACTGATGTGAGTGTCTTATGCTAGAACATTTGCTATAGATTGTTTTCCTTACCTTTTGTGCACTGTGGAAAGAAACACAGAGAGGGACCAGCAGTTGGCATAATGGTTGTGTCGCTGGACTTCCATGTAGTCGACCGCGGTTTCGAGTCCCGGCCCCGTGGCTTAAACTCACACCAGGTGTGTATGCGTGCATGCCCAAGATCTCAAGAGGAGAATGGAGGAGAAGGGATGTCAATGTGGCCATCCCCCCAAGGTGTTATTTCTCGCTTTCTGTCTCTCTCTTTCTGGTGAGTGCGTGCACCCTATAGCTAAAACCTCTCCCCAAAAGAGAAAAAAGAAACACAGAGCAGAAAAATGGCTTACTACTTGAACTAAAATCATGTTCCATGTAACCAGTTTTACTTTCACCATCGATGAACTGTATAGGGCTGAAGAACAGAGGGCCCACATTGTACTACTACTATCGGGTCTGCGTGCAATAATGAATCTCAGTGAAATAAACTACCTGCCTTCCCATAGAGCTGGCTCTTTCATGACCAGTCTGAAATGTGATTTTGTGATTTGTACTTCAGTGTTTTTCATTTTCCTAGATGTCTCATATGCTCCCTCTAGAGAGACAGAGCTAGGGAGAGGAGAATCACCATCCCTCGTGGGGAATGGTCAACCCTTTCACCTCCATCTTTCCCTTTTCAGAATTTTGGGCATCCATGCACACGCACCAGTGTGTTTTTTAAGCCCCAAGGTCCAAGACTGAAACTGTGAGGTTGGCTATGTGGGATCCAACCACTTTAACCACCTTGGCACAGGCTGGCCTGAATTATTTATTTAGTTTGTTTTTTTTTTTTAAGTATAATTTCTAATTTTCTAAAAGTTTGATAAGGATAATTCAAATCAAATGACTGATTTTAACCTGCAACTGTCTCTTCCAATATATAAAACATATAGCTTAGTTAAGGAATCTCCTATGTCTTCTGATTGAGCCAAAGCCGGTTTTTTCTATACAAATATAAGTGATGTTTTGCAAGTGCGTAGAGCCTGGTGAGATGATATCTCATCTGGGAGCTTAAGACTGAGAAGTTTAAAAGTAAAGCATCTATAGACCAGCAGGTGGTGAGGAAGTTAAGGCACTGGATCTCACATGGCCAGCTGCGCGGTTCAAGTCCCAAACCCAGCAGCTTGAAAATGATGCTAAATGCAAGTGCACGTGCTCCCAATCCCCAGAGCAGACTGGCTGCATGGCCACATCCCCTGGGGGGTGGTTTCTCACTTTTCCTCTCTCTCTGGTGAGCGCTTACACCCTATAGCGAAAACTAAAAATAAATAAATAAATAAATAAAGTAAAGCACCGAAATATGAAAGTCCGTGTCAGAAGCTTGACAGTGAATCCTGAAAGGCGGAGCACAGGTTCCAGATGGTGCCGTACAGTGGTCAGTGTGGTGCTCCTCATACTGCATGCGTCTTCCTTCCTAAAACCAGTGCCCACGGTTCAGCTGCTGCACCAGTTCCTTCCTATCTCCTATTTTCCCTTTTCTTTCTCTTCCACTTAAACAAAGAAAAAAGACATATCTTTGCCCTACCTGGAATCACTATGGGACATCAGTTCTGAAAGGCGTTAGTCTCAAGATTCCTTTACAGTCTTAAAGATGATTGAAAACCAAAGAGTTTTGTTTATGTGGTTTACATCTTGCTATATTTCCTGAATTAGAAATTAAGACTGAAAACTTAAAACCCAGGCCTACGCAGGGCCGTAGTCCATTGGCTGATAGAGGTATGACATCATCACATGTCACACAGCTTCCAGAAAAATCCTTCTAGAAAATTCCATCATACATTCCTGAGCTAGCTAGAGTGAAAAAGGCAAATATTATTATAATGAAAATGGTTTTTGCTTTGAGAACTCCTGAAAGGAGATCTAGAATCCACAGGAGGCTCTGGACCACACTTTGAGAACAACCGCTGTGGCATGTTATCTTGGGAGTAAGAAATATCCAGATACCACATACACAGGAAATTCCAAATTGTGTCCAGCAAAGAGATGCCATCCAATAAAATTATATTTATGTTCAATATTTACTTATGTTGCTTCAGTCAGTTGTATCCTAATAATAAATATAATTTATTCAGAAGAACATGTTTTACACTTCCATGTGTATGTGTATTTTTGTTGCCAACAAGTGGCATGCAGTGATTAATCAAAAACTATCAAATACACACTGTATGCCATTAGGATAAAATTCTTGGGTAGAGGTGGGGAAATAGAAGAGTCATGATGAGGGTGCCGGCAGGTGGTGCGGTGGTTAAGGGCGCTGATTCCCTCATGGCTGACCACAATCCCTTCTCCTCCATTCTCTCTTGGGATCTTGGGCACACATGCACACGTGCCTGGCATGAGTTTAAGCCATCGGGCCAGGGACTCAAACCACAGTTGACTACATGGGAGTAGAGCGACGTAGTCATTACCCCAACTGCTGGCCCCTGACCCACTTTTTTGACACTTTAAGTTGTCAAAAGGGTGTTTTGTTTTGTTTGTTTGTTTTTTAATTTTTGCAAGAAGGCTTGTGCACTCAGTGAAGAAAGAAAGGAGAGTTAGAAAATATCCCCAATGGAGAGTGGGCATGCCACAATCCCTTTTCCTCTATTTCTTCCTTCTGGGCACACACACACACACACACGCAGTGTGTTTCTCGAGCGACCAGGTCCAGGACAGAAACCATAAAGTTGACCATTTGGAATTCAGCTGCTTTAAACACTGTGCCACAAACTGGTGCATTCAAGAGGATTTAATTAAACAATCCGATTTAGAATTTTCTTCCAGTCTGAAGGCTGTATTCCTATTCCTAGAAGATTAAAATGCACTGAAGTATCTGACACATTCAAGGCCTAATAATATTTTGAAGAAATGAAAGGTCACCGTAGAATCAGGACAGAGCTGCATCAGTTTGTTTTTCTCTGGTCAGGCTGTGTCTAGTCAAGAAAACTCAAACAGGCCATCAGGTGGCGTGGTGGTTGAGGCACTGGATTCCCACATGGCTAATTGCCATTCCAGTCCCAGACCAGGTGGCTTGAAACTCACGCCAGGCACATGTGGGTGTGTGCCCAAGCTTCCAGGAGGAAAATGACGGAAAAGGGATTGCGGTGTTGCCATCTGCCTTGGGGGGGGGGTGTGATATCTCACTTTCCCTCTCACTGACTGTCTCTGTCTCAACAGCTACCATAAGGTACTTTATAGCAAAAAATCTGGAAAAAAAAAAAAAGACAGGAAGGAAGGAAGGAAGGAAGGAAGGAAGAATTCAGACATCTTTCTATCTGGAAGAAAAATCTCAAAAACCTACCAGCACTGATTTTGGGGGAGGGGACGGTTCACATTTAACTCCTCAGAAGACTAACATAAGTGGGATCAGAAACATGCAGTTTTCTTATGACTTCTACCACATGCGATCCTCTGCCATGTAGTGGCCACCCGGCCCCAGCCTCGGGGCCCCGATCACTCAGGTGCCCACCACAGAACGGCCTTTCTGTGGCTGCTGGCCACTGCACATCTCTCCACAATTTTTTTCCCCTTTCATTTGTCGATTATTTAATTACTCCATTAGTGATAAGCTTTGAATTTGAAAATACCAGATGGAAATTTCCTATAGAAGTAGACAGACAGGAAAAAGCAAAATAAACTTTTCTAATAAGGTAGTGTATTTTCAGCAATTTGACCTCTTTTTTTCTAGTCATGATATTACTGTGTGCCAGCGATATAGAAGTTTCCAGATTCAGCTAAATAGTATCTATGACGGGATGTCAAAGAGTTTGTGAAGGGCCAACTCCATGGTCTGGTGGTTAAGACAGCCAGATCCCACATGGCAGGCACTGCAGTTCAAGCCCTGGACCTGGAAGCTTGAAAAACACACTAGGTGTGTGTGCCCAAAATCTTGGAAGAAGGGCTGGAGGAGAAAGGATGATATCTCCTCACGGGAGATGCTTTCTCGTCTCTGGTGAGCACACATGCCCGCTAGCAAAACAAAACAAAACAAACAAACAAACAAACAAAAGAAACAAAAAAACCCCCCAAACATTTGTATTATAATGGAATTAAGGGATGAATTCATTTTTGTCCAAAAACATTTTGAAATCCATGCATAGTGGCTTTTTTTTATGTATGTAATATACATTTCCCATGAATATTTTTGAAGATTCCTTATATACCCATACTTTAAAAAATAATCTATTTAGTTTTAGAATAGTTTTTGATTTATAGAAAAACTGTGACAATAGAGAATTTCTAAAACCCCATCTCCACTTTCTCCTGTTATTTCTTTTAAGTTTTTAAAAAATGTTCTGAGAGAGAGAGAGAAAGGCAAAGTACTACAGTCCACCCCCAGCTTCAGCCAGCCCAGATCACGTGAGTGCCCGTGGCGTGGAAGGGGAGCCCTCAGGATGTGAACCCAAGACCCTCCCATGTAGGGCCAGTTGCATTACTAACCATTCGGCTCCTCCATCCACTATTACTAATATTTTACGTTAGCGTGGTACATCTGTTACAGTCTCTGAACCAATACTGATCTTATTAACTAAAGTCCATACTTTATTCAGATTTTCTTAAGTTCCCTGGTGCCCTTTTCCTGTCCCGGGATCTCACCCAGCATACCCAGTTATGCTTAGCCATCTGTGTGTCCTTGGGCTCCTCTTGGTTATGACCATTTCTTTTTTTTTCTTTTTTTTTTTTTTAAGAATTACTTATTTAATTTCATTTATTTATTCTTTTTTTTTTTTAATTTGACCAGAGAGAGACAGAGACAGAGAGAGAGAAAGTGAGAAAGCAAGCCACCAGGTCCAGGATTTGAACCATGGTCGGCCATGTGGGAGTGTCTAGCGCCTTAACCACCACGCCACCTGCTAATCCCAGTTATGACCATTTCTTACACTTCCCTAGTTTTTACTGACCTTGATAGTTTTGAGGATTACTGGCCAGGTGTTTTGTAGAATGCTCTACCATTTGGATCAGTGTCATCTTTTCCCATGATTAGACTGGGATGATAAGTTTTGTGGGAAGAAGGGCCATGAGTGGAGGGGCCATTTTCATCGCATCAAAGTCAGGGTACCCTCTACGAACATGACTTACCTCTATTGGTGTGAACCTTGGTCATCTGGCCAAGATAGTGTTTACCACTTTCTCCTCCCGAAAGCTTTTCTTTTTCCCTTTTTTTCATGCTGTGCTTTTTGGAAGAAAATTACCATGTACAGCCCTGAGGAATGGGGAGTATGCTCCGTCTTCTGGAATTAGAGTATCCACATAAATATCTGGAATTCTAATGCATGGGAGAATTGTCCATTTGTCCCTTATTGGCCTAGTCATTTATTTACATCAGTTATCAATACAGATCATGGATATTTATTTTTTTACTTTGGGTTGTAATCCAATGCTTTTTTATTTTCTTGCTCACTCGCTCCAGCTTTGGTCATCGGAAACTCTTTCAGTTGGCTCTTCTGTCTGCATCGTGTGTGTGTGTGTGTGTGTGTGTGTGTGTGTGTGTGTTTTACTGTATCTTGATATATTACACTCCAGGCTTGTCTTTTCTGTCTCTGTCCCAGGCTGTGAATCAGCCATTTGTCTAAGGAGCCCTGTGCTATTGGAGGATGATATTAGAAACCAAGGTCTGGGTAACCTCTCTTCCTTACTATTTAAAATGAGTGAATCAAGTATTTTTTTTCCCTAAGATGTCTTTGGACCTCTGAAATGAATTTTTCTTCACTTAACACTAGTATTTTCTCTTTGAGTATAAATGCCCTGCATTTATATAATGAATTGACCAGTGTTTACTATTAAGCAAGGATTCATCACAGCAGGCCATCTGAATTCTTTAAACGGTGGCTTTTATCCTGGTCTATCTGGTATCTGAAATGTCTGTAACATACTGACAGAGTATGGTGGGAGCTAGGCAGCAGGGTATCAGGAAGGCCTCAGCGCTCACTCTTATTTGGTATTCCCAACTGTGCCCATACCTCTTTGCAGGAATTTAAGTCTCTCTGATGCTCCTTTTATTTTTTTAAGGTTTTTGTTGTTGTTGTTGTTTTCTTTTTGCCATAGGGTGTACATACTCACCAGAGGGACAGACAGACAGACAGAGAAAGTAAGAGAGAAAGTGAGAATTCACCCCCAGAAAGATAGCCATGTCACAGTCCCTTCTGGGGTTTTGGGCACACACATACATGCACTCAGCATGATTTTCAAGCCGCCAGGTCTGGGACTCAAACCACAGTTGGCCATGTGGGCGTCACCGTGCCACCTGCTGCCTCCCCACCCTCTCCATGGTGCTTTATTACTTAAGGTTCTACCATTGAGATTTCGAATGAATGAAAACAGCAGCCTTTTTCGAGGGGAGAAGAGAGAAATATATGCAGATTAAATCACTGTTAGAAAAAAGTAACTGAGCAATATTTTTCAAAAATTTTAAATTCCACATTGTTCTTATCATTCCTATATTATTGCATTATGGAAAAATGAATTCTACAGAGTTGTTCACTGATATAAGCTTATTTATAAATTAATAAATGCAACAGCTGCCTTTTAAGGGCCTAGGCTGCCTTGCTGTTGCTTAGGATTTATTCCAGGTTTGTTTTGCTGTAGGAAGCACACCTTTTAAATTAACTGCATTTATAGCTTGAAGCTATGGCAAAAGAAAAAGAAGTCTATTAAACCGTAGGATTCTGGTGAACCCAGCCTGTTTCTCTGCTGCTGATCTCACCGGTCTCCTTCCACTCCAGGTCTGACCGAGACAGCAGTCTTCAGCTGTGAGGCCCACAATGACAAAGGGCTGACGGTCTCCAAAGGCGTGCAGATCAACATCAAAGGTAAGCTGCAGGCCAGGTCTCTGTGTGTTCTGGGAGCTGGCGGGAGGCGGCGTGAGCTCTGCATCCAGATTTCCAGGCTCAAGTGCTACCTCTCTCACTGACTTTCACTGTGACCTTGGACAACTCCCTTCACCTCTGAAACCTTTGGTTTCAGTGTTCACCTCTGAAAAATGAGGATAATTACCAAGTCTACCTGTTGTTGAGGCTGAATGGTTTACTACAAGAAAAAGCACTCACTACAGTGGCTGGCTGGCGCCTCAGTCTTTAAAAAACATTAGCGAATTTAATTCTGTTTAGTCAAAGAAGTAAAGGAGTTCAAATGTTTACCCTTGATCATGTCAGCTCCTGTTTTTATTTTCCCTCTTCCACCTTGAACTAATCTCCATGAAGAGTCCTGAGGGTAGGGCTAGCTTGTCACATTGCTCTAGGGCTGGGCTCTGAACTTTCCAGGCCAGCTACTGACTCAGGAAGAGAGAAGTCCCCGTCAGTCTTCTGCAGGGTCCCAAGGCTCCTGTCCCTCTTTCTCCTTTTTCCACTTCCTTTGAACTGGGGTTTCATGATGGCTGAGCTTGCTTGGAAATGAATTATCATAAGTGGACTAAAGGCACATGTTTGGGATCCCCCAGTCTAGTGCAGACATTCCATCCCAGTCTGTCTACCTTGTTCTCCCCTGTTGTGATAAAAGGTATCAAAACTTGAAAGAAAAGGAAAACCTGCATTTAAATACTGCCTGTCTTTATTTACGTATTTTTTTTTAAGAGAGAGAGATTTTTTACTATATAGGGCATATGTGCTTGTCAAGAGATAAATAAAGAGAGACAGAAAGGGAGAAAGTGAGAAATCACCCTCCAGGGGGATGGCCATGCCTCAATCTCTTCTCCTCCATTCTCCTCTCAGGATTTTGGGCATGCACGCTCAAGTGCCCAGCATGAGTTTCAACCCTCCAGGACTAGGACTCAAACTGTAATCAGCCATGTGGGAGTCCAGCCTTAACCACTATGCTACCTGCTGGCTCCAATACTTTTTATCTCTTTTCAAATAATTTTCCTTACTTTCTCATAGAATTCAAGTAAATTTGATATTTTACTATTTTATCTTAATTTAAATATTAAAAAGCAAATATTGGGTTCCTATTCATTTCATCTTATCCTTAGAGAAACAATGTGTAAGAAAAAAAACATATTTAATAATGAATTAAAAGTAGGGGCCTAGGGGCCAGCAGGTGGTGTGGTGTTTGAGGTGCTGGACTCCCACATGGCTGACCATGGTTCAAGTGCTGGACCTGGTGGCTTGCTTTCTCATTCTCCCAGCATCTTCTATCTCTCTCTGGTCAAAATTGAAGAATAATGATAATAATATTAATACAATGAAAAATAAATAAATATGTTTGAAAAAGTTGAGTCTATACTGAAGGTGATTCAAGGCTACAAAAAAGTTATACTCAAAATATGATGCTGATTTTAGTTTCAGGAAACCCACTGAATGAAGGCTATGAAAGGACATTGCCTAAAAGTTCATTGGAATAATAAAGAAATGAGCAAACTGAAAGCTATTACTAGAGGAAGTGTATAACTTCCTTCCTTTGTTACAAATCGCATTATTACCATTTTCAAAAGTTATGTCGAGAATTTCAGAAATTCATGAGTGGGTGTAAATTTATAAAGACATTTTTATAAAGTGTAAATTTCTTAAAATTTAAAAATGTACAAAATGAGAAGCACTTCTCAAATTTTATGCTTCATACAGTATGTTAGTTAAGATTTAAAAAAAACATAAATCCTATTTCCAAAACTTAAGTTTTTGACTTTGATTTATTCTGAAATTTATGTCAAAACAGCTGAGACTCCTTTTTTCTAATATGTTGTTATTTTGATGTTTGTGGTCAAAATTTTTTTAAGAATTATTTTGTTAAATTTTTTATTTTTTTTATTAATTTATTTTAATTTGACCAGAGAGACACGGAGAAAAAGAGAGAGAAGGGGAAAGTGAGAAAACCAGCCACCAGGTCCAGGACTTGAATCATGGTTGGCCATGTGGAAGTGTCCAGCGCCTTAACCACCATGCCACCTGCTGGTCCCCTGTGGTCAAATCTTGATCTAGAAAGGCAGAATTTTTTTTTTTTTAAGAAGTTTTTGCTATAGGGCGCGTGCGCTCACCGCACAGACAGAGAGAGACGGAGAGACAGAAAGTAAGAAATCACCCCTTGGGGGATGGCCATATGACAGTCCCCTCTCTTTCATTCTCCTCTGGGGATTTTGGGCATGAATGCATGTGTGCCCTGTGTTCTGCATAATCCAGAGGGGAGTGAGTTAGATAACATGCTGATTCTTCCCTCCTTGTCATACTGTGCGTCTACTAGTAAAAGCAGCAACTCCCGAACGTGGTGTCCAGAGCACTCTTAAAGGCATCCAGCTTACCTTTGCCACACCTCATGCCCATTCCGACATCACCTCCACCACTACCCTGCCCCAGGCCTCATTCGTGTGCTACCTCATTTATTCCCCACCACAGCTCCATAGAGCAGCGCTGTTACTATCCCGTCTATAGAAGTGGGAACTGCGTTTACAGAGGGCAGAGAACTGTGCCAGGGCCACATGGCTTTTTAAGTGGTAAACTAGACTCCCCAGTCCCTGCTGCTGGTGCACAGGTCCATCTGTTGCTCATCCCTTGCAATAGGTCTCAGTGTCCTGTTAGGGGACACAAGCTCTACGGTCAGGCAGACTCAAGTTTAAGTCTTTTTTTCTATTGCTAATAATCTCTCTGTGACCTTGGGCAAGGTTTTAACTTCTCTCATCCTCGGTTTCCTCATAGACACATGAGGACTCTAAGACTACCTATCTAACAGTGTTCCAGGGAGGCTAGTCTTCAGGCTAGGTTGCCCAGGCATAGGGTGTCTACTCTAGAAAGCGTGTGTTTCCTTTTGCTCATCTCAAGAAACGAAGTAAGCTTGGTATTCGTGCACCTGTTCGGATGCCATGACGTCCTGTGCTTTATAATGTGCTTGAATGTACGCGTCTTTGTTTTGACGTAGCCCTTCCCGCCCCGCCTGCTGAAGTCAGTGTCCACAGCAGAACCGCACACAGCATCCTGATCTCCTGGGTCCCAGGTTTTGATGGATATTCTCCATTCAGGAATTGCAGCATTCAGGTAAGCCTCCGGGTTGAAGAGGGAAGTCATCGCTGGGTGCCCTGTGGGTCCACCTGACTTTTCTTTCTTCCAAGGATGGGTGCTGAGGCATGTCTCCACCTGTGTTCACAATCCCCTCATCTCCCGCCAGTGTCCACTGTGCATGTGCCCTTCGAGTGCCCTGTTCTGGCATGCTGCTTCCTTCCTGTGTGAGTTCTAGGCCCAACCAGAAGAGAGATGTGTTTCCAGTGTGTCATGAGACCAGGGAGAATTAATTTTTGTTATTGTTGTTTATTTAAGTTTATTTATTTCCTCTATTAGTGAGAAAAACAGAGTGAGGAAAGAGAGAGGGACAGAGGCCCTCAATATGTTCCTCACATATGATCCTCCCCAGTCTCAGTCAGTCCTGGATCATGGACAGTGCTGGTGGGCACCTTGCGTGCTTAAGAAGGTCCTAGGACATGAACCCAGGAACTTTTCCACATGAGTCTAGTCGTATTATCACAACACCACCTCCTGGTCCCAGGAGAATTCGTTCTTTTTTGGAGAGGTTTTTGCTATAGTTTTTTGCTCACTGGAAAGACAGAGAGAGACAAAGAGACAGAAAGCGAGAAATCACCCCCCCCCCAGGGAGATGGCCACGCCTCAATCTCTTCTCCATTCTCCTCTCGGGATCTTGGGCACACACATACATGGTGTGAGTTTAAGCCACCAGGTCCAGGACTGGAACCATATTTGACTAAGTGGGAGTCCAGTGACATAGCCATTATACCATCTGCTGGTCCTGAGAATTCATTCTTAAGATATGAAAGCAGTCCCTAAATGAGGGCTGGTCGTGTGGACTATGGCTCCTCCAGGGGCAGTGGCCATGTAGGACAGATGGACCAGAACAAGATGGGTCCCCTACATTATTAAATGTAGCACCTAAGCTAGCATCTGCCAGGAAGACCTGAGGATGACAAGTATTAGAGTCTTCAGACATTTTTTAACTACCTAAAATTGGTGTGAAATATTTCCATAATAAATATGGGTCGGTTGTCTTAACAAAATACTTTGCCTGATGTGAGTTCAGTTCTTCAGTGTTCATTTAATTAAAATAGAAACAGAGGCACAGACACTGCCATCTACAGAGCATCCACAATGGGCTGGAGACTTTGCAGATATTACCTTACTTAAAGCACACCACCACATCAGTGGGCCAGCAGGCCGTGTGGTGATTAAGGTGCTGGTCTCCCACATGGCGGACTTTGGTTCACGTCCCAGACCAACCTGGTGGCTTGCTTTCCCACTTTTCCTCTCTCTCTCTGTGTCCCTGTGGTAAGCACATGTGCCCCCTAGCAAACTAAAAATTGGAGCTCACAGATGACATGGTGATTGGGGTGCTGAACTCCCACAGGGGTGACCGTTGTTCAAGTCCCAGACCTGGTGGCCTGGCCCAAAATCCCAAGAGGAGAATGGAGGAAAAGGGATTGCAGTGTGCCCATCCGCCACCCAGAAAATGGTTTCTCACTTTCTCTCTCTCTGGCAAGCGCCCTCTAGCAAAAATCTCTCTTAAAAAAATAAAATTAACAATAATAATAAATTTTTAAAATTAAAAAAAAAGAAAAACACTGGCAAAGTAGGCTCCTGATGTTCACACAGCTTATGAGGGGCAGAAGCGGAATTAAGACCAGGAAGGCCTAATGCTAAAAGCAGAGCTCAGAACCATCTGCTCTGTGGTCCTAAGAGCACCATTGTTTGTGGGAGTGGGTTACTGAACATACAGATTTATCTGCGGAAAACATGAAGCCCTTCTGCCCTTATCATACAGTTGGGTCAGGTTGTTCTTGGTTTTCTGCACATCTGGCCTTATTAATTCAGAACAAGTTAATCTGCCACAGACCAATGATGCCAACTCAGCTTAGAGAAGTGACTTCCAAAGAATTTTGTGTTGACAACCAGATGTTTTGAAAATACCACGTGGAATGAATTTCTCCATTCCTATTGCCTCCCACTCTTATCTAACAGCTGTTCCTTCTCTAAAGGGTAAAAACATGTATTATCTCCAAAATAGCTTCCTCCCTCACCCTACCACCCCCAGTCTTGCTTAATTCTTGCCCAACTTTATCTGTAAACCTCCCAAGTACTAGTAAGTGTTAGGAATTCTTTCTGTGTCTACAATTCCTCACTAGAGAGATCCTTTTATTTTTTTTCTTAATGCCTTTATTGAGACACTTTAAATACCGTAATAGTTACCTATTGACAGTATTCTATTCACTGGTTTTTAGTATATTCACAGTTTTGCAACATTCACCACTGCCTAAGTGTGTGCATATCCATAAGAGATACTAGTCTAAAGTTTCCTTTTTTTATTTTATAATTTCTGTTTTCCATTTAATTGTTGTACATCTTTATGGTGTACAGTATAGTTTTTCAAAGGATGCATGTAGTACATGATGATCAAATCAATAATATTACCATATACATTATTTTTAACCAAAAAAACCCTTACATTATGATGTGTACCTTCATTTTTTGTTGTTGTTGTTCTACTAGCTTTTTAAAATTATTTACTTTGTTTTTTATTTATTCATTCATTTATTTTTTAAATTGACCAGAGAGAGACAGAGGGTGAGAGAGAGAGGAAGTGAGAAAGCAAGCCACCAGATTCAGGACTCAAACCCTGGTTGGCCATGTGGGAGTGTCCAGTGCCTTAACCACCACGCCATCTGCTGGTCCCTCTACTAGTTTTTTTCTTCTGATAGCTTTTTCTACCTTTGAGTCATTATAATGTGAATACTGGCCTTAAAAATTAGGAACTATTCTCTACCTATTACTTGAAAGAGTTTTTTTGTTGCTGTTGTTTTTTTTTTTTCAAAAGAGATTTTTGCTGTATGGCATGTGTGCTCACAGGAGAGTCAGAGAGACAGAAAGTGAGAAATCACCCCCCGGCATGAACGACCATACCACAGTCACTTCTCCATTTTCTCTCAGAATTTTGGGCATGCATGCACACATGCCTGGCGTGAGTTTCAAACCTCTGGGTCCAGGACTGGAACTGCAGTCAATTACATAGGAATCCAGCCATGTAATCATTTTGCCATCTGCTGGTCCCAACTTTGAAGAGTTTTAAAAGACTGATACTAATTTTTCTATAAATATTTAGTAGAATTCACCACTAGCATCTGGTCCTTGGCTTCCTTTTTTTCCAAAGAATTATTTTATTTAACTTACTTTATTTCTCCCTTCCTTTCTTTCTTTTCTTTCCTTCCTTTCCTTCTTTCTTTCTTCTTTTAAAAATTATTTTATTTATTCATTCATTTATTTTAATTGGACCAGAGAGAGTCACAGAGAGAGAGACAGAGGGAAAGTGAAAAAGCAAGCCACCAGGTCTGGGACTTGAACCATAGTTGGCCATGTGGGAGTGTCCAGTGCCTTAACCACCATGCCACTTGCTGGTCCTCTTTCTTTCTTTCTTTCAGTAGACCAGAGAGTGACAGAGCAAGTGAGAGAAAGAGCGCATACAAGATAGAGAGAGAGGGAGAGAGCAAGCTGCCAGGTCCCATGACTTGAATTATGGTTGGCCATGTGGGAGTCCAGTGCCCTTAACCACCACGCCACCACCGGCCCCTGGTCCTGGGCTTTATTTGTGGGAAGTTTTTGAATACTACCTCAATCTATTTACTTAATATAGTCTGTGTGGATTTTCTGTTTCTTCTTGAGTCAGTTTTGGTAGTTCATGTGTTTGAGGAATTTTATCATTTCATCTAAGGCGTCTAATTTATTGGTACATAATTGTTCATCATATTTCACATTACTTCTTTCAATTTCTTTGAGGTTAGTAGTAATGACCCCTCTTTTGTCCCTGAATTTAGTGATTTGAGACTTCTCTCTTATTTTCTTGGTCAGTCCCATCAAAGGTTTGTCAATTTTACTGATCTTTTGGAAGAACCAACTTTTGGTTTTGTAAATTTTTCCTATACTTTTTCTGTTCTCTGTTTTAGTCATATAAACCTTAGTCTTTTATTTCCTTTTCGACTGTTCAGAGATTATATTTAGTCTGATTTCAATCCTTTTACATTTATTTATTTATTTGTTTATTTATTTATTCTAACCAACTGAGTTTTATTTGCTGTATAAACCAAACCACCTAACATCTTTCAGGTGAAAAAATACTAAATTTGAATAAAGATACTACAAAATGAATTAGAGCCCAATAAAAATTAGCTTTGGGGAGGGAACGTAATTCTACTCAATTAAGGCAAACATGTTTATAGACCACAGATTCATTTATTTTTAACACCCATCATGTCATGAATTCATAGGGAATAGTTCCAGTAGCTCAGGCTCCTTTCCATTGGTTCTCACAAAGTGTGCTTCTCTTGGTGGAGCAGGCTGGCACTTTAGTTGAACCCAGGTCCCTTTCTCTTTGGCTTCTTTCTTTTTCTGGTCATTTTCCTTCACACGTTTTAGGAAGCTATCTCTCCTCTTAGAATGTTTAATATGCTCAATACGCACATTGATTCTCTTGGCAAGAATCTTGCCCTTAACTT
>NW_006160024.1:1789216-1810715 GCF_000334495.1 Tupaia belangeri chinensis
ACCACCCCCGGGGGGGGGGTGGCCATGCCGCAATCCCTTCTCCTCCATTCTCCTCTCAGGATCTTGGGTATGCCTGCACATGCGCCCGGCGTGAGTCTAAGCCACTGGGTCTGGGACTTGAACCGTGGTCAACTACATGGGAGTCCAGCAACATAGTCATTATGCTAACTGCTGGTCCCTGGGTTTTTTTGTTTTTTGTTTGTTTGTTTGTTTGTTTTTAAGTTGACTACACAGAGCCAGAGAGAGAGAGAGAAAGGAAAAGTGAGAAAGCAAGCCACCATGCCTGGGACTCAAACGGAGTCAGCCATGTGGGAGTCCAGCACCCTAACCACCACACCACCTGCCAGCTCCATCCTTTTACATTTATTAATGCTTATTTTATTTTTTTTAATTAAAATTTTTAAAATTTATTTATTTATTTTAGAAAGGTTTTTGCTACAGGGCATGTGTGCTCACTGTAGAGACAGAGAGAGACAGAGAGACAGGAAGTGAGAAATTACCCCCCAGGGAGGATGGGCACACTGCAATTTGTTTTCCTCTATTTTTCTCTCAGAATTTTGGGCACATACACACCCGGTCCTGGCTTGAGCCTTTAGCCACTGGGTCAGGATCTCGAACCATAGCCGACTACATATGGCATAACCATTATGCCATATGCTGCTCCATTAAAGCTTATTTTATGGCCTACATTCTACCCCAGAGAACATTTCATGTGCACTGGAGAAGAATGTATGTTTGGCTATTAAATATTCTGTATTTGTCGGTAGGTTTGATTGATTTATAATCCTGTTCAGTCTTCTGCCTAGTGAGTCCATCTATTATCAAATGTGTAAATTTGAGGTCTCAACTCTTATTTTTAAATTGTCTAGTCTCAGGGTCTGGCAGGTGGCATGGTGGTTAAAAGTGTTGGACTCCCACATGACTGATGGCAGTTCAAGTCCCAGGCCTGCCAGCTGGCTTCCTCACTTTCTCTCTCTCTCTCTTTCTCTCTCTTTCTTTCTCTCTCTCTCTCTCTGTCCCTCTCTGGTCATATTAAAAATAAATAAATAAATTAAATTAAATTAAATAATTCTTAAAAAAATAATAAATTTTCTAGTCTCCTTTCAGTCTTATCAATTTTTGTTTATTTCAGGGCTCTGGGCCTAGTTCCCTGGAAATAGATATTTATATATATATATATGGCCATGACTGAAGCATGGACCAACCCTTTTTAAAACTGATACCAAGTTACCAAATTATTTGAAGAGTCTTCCCATGTGAGGATGGTTGCCTTCAGGGAGACCCTAAGGAAGAGTACCACCCTACTTTGAGAGAGCAGGTGCCACTAAGATGGGTCAGACAGTGGAAAGTCTGAATATACGAGGCCATCCTGCAGGTGGAAGATGATCACACGTAATCTTCATCTGCTCTTTCTCTTGGCCATGACTTTGAGTGGCTATGGCACATGTGAAAAGTCACTCTGGGACAACCAAATTCTAGGTTGCCCACCTTGGACCCTATAGTGCTGGATATGGTTATTCCGTCCTTGCCTACCAGCCCAAGAGGGGCCAGCCCAGCCTCCCTTCATCCACTCTCCTCTCTCTCTCTGGCAGACTTGCCTGGTTTAGCAAATACAGACTGCAGGATACCCACTTAAATCACACAGGTACCTGAAATTCACAATTAAATGGGAATCTTTTATTTTGTCTGGTAGCCCTAGTTGGTCAGCTGAGGCTCTAGCAGTTTTACTTTTATCTAGTGTGGATTAACGGCATATTCCCTTTCCCGAAGGGACCAAGTATGGTTTTGTAGTTCATTACAATTTTAAACTCTGACTTGGTTGCAAATGAATGTTTTGGACCACATTCAGATCCACGCACTAGCAGGACACACCCTCTCACTTCCTTTGGTCCTGACATTAGTTCCTTTCTTCACCCATTTTTGGGCCATGTACTTGATTTCTATTTTTAACTCTCCCACAAACGTCTTGTCATTTCATGTTCTCTTTTCCCCTAGGACCCACTGAGGCAGACGGTTATAGAAACCCCGTTTTCTTCCAGTAATGTGTTCTCAAAGTGTGTCCCTGATCCTGGGAATGTTCCACACGGAGCTCCGGAAATAGAGTGGGGGCGGGGAGCCACAGGTTTCCTCCACCTTAGTGTTAGAGGTTGGTCACCAGGAAGTAGGTGCATACTCTAAAGTGAAAAAACAAAAAGTAATTTTTGCCAACAGCCAGCACCAAGATAAGCACATGCTTTTAGTTTCTCCCCTAGTGGCTTCTCAGGCCACCTGGTACCTCTTTGTCCTCCATGGGGTCTGAGTCAGAGGTGAAACCCAGACCCTACACCAGCCTCGTGATATCCGCCAAGGGATTTGGAATTCCGGGATGTTTATTTATGGCCCCTTTGCCTAAACTTTAAAAATACCTACCATGAAAGAACAGCCCACACGCCACATATTAATATGTCTACACCCATCATTGCAAAGCCATTACTAATAAGACTGTATATGTGAGGATATAGAGAAACTAGTGCAATTCATGGAGGGAACGGTGAGGAGATATGTTTAAAGGAAATTTGGAGAAGAGTTTGTTGGGTGAAATCCAAATATCCATTCTTATCTCTCTCCACGAGGGGAAAAAAGATGCCAAAAAAAATCTATATTATCTGTGTATGCCTTTTGAATTGAATTTCTGTTGGAGTGGACAGGGTTAGGAATAATTAAATAAGCCTCAAGGCAAGAATAGGGAACTTCATGTTACATAATAAAAGAAATACAGATTTTTTTTTTTAAAGTCAGCCATAGTGGTTCAGTGGTGACATGACTCTGTAGTGGTGAGGCCACATGGGAAGGTCCCAGGTTCACACCCCAAGGCCTCCCTGTACATGCTGGGTCTATGTGCCTATGACCCTGACTGGCTGAGGTTTGGCATGGTTGGGATACCTGTCTCTTCCTAGCTCTCTCATATAAGAGATAAATAGAAATTCTCTCTCCTGCCCTTATCTCCATCCTCATACAAAACAAAAAGCCCATCTTTGAAATTACGATTTGGAAAATATTTTCCTTAAAGGACCAGATGGTAAATACTGGGTCATCAGAAAAGTCATGATGGGGACCAGCAGTTAGCGTAATGGCTATGTTGCTGGACTCCCATGTAGTCGACCGCGATTTGCGTCCCGGACCTGGTGGCTTAAAACTCACACCGGGTGCGTGTGCATGCGTGCCCAAGATCCCAAGAGGAGAATGGAGGAGAAGGGATTGTGGCATAGCCATCCCCCGTGGGGGGTGATTTCTCGCTTTCTGTCTCTCTGTCTCTCTCTCTTGTTCTGTCTGGCGAGCACACGCACCCGCTATAGCAAAAAAAAAAAAAAAAAAAAAAAAAAATCCTCTCCAAATAAAAAAAAAAAAAAAAAAAAAAAAAAAAAAAAATCCTCTCCAAAAAAATTAAAAAGTCATGATGGATTTTTGCATAGAAAAATGTATAATGACTTTTCCAATGACCCAATATTTTAGGTTATGCCAGTCACATACAATGTCTATTGTCTCTGTTGTATATTCTGTGAGACAGCTAAAAGAAGAAATCTAGAGCTGAGGTAGTTCTGAGAGAGGAGGGGCTACTTTTATCGTATGGTATAATATGGATTGTAGTATTGGTAATGACAATAATTACAATGATAATATTTGCTCTGTTTCCTACTGCAACAGGATTCCCTGTTGTAGGCATTTTCCTTGCGTCCTCGATCATTGATCAGTAGCATGAGTAACACGCAGCATGCTGATGGGAAACGCAAGAGCCCTGGAAGGAAGCAGGTCCTTCCCCTGATGTGGAGGAAGGGCCCCGTGCACCAAATGCCTGCGTGCTGGTATCTGACATTCCCACCCGCTTACTAATGCCTGGTCCACATCTCTACTCTTGGTTTAGGTCAAGGAAACTGATCCGCTGAGTAATGGCTCCGTCATGATTTTTAACACCTCTGCTTCACCACATCTGTATCAAATTGAGCAGCTGCAAGCCCTGGCTGATTACAGCATTGCCGTGTCCTGCATGAATGAAATAGGCTGGTCCACAGTGAGCCCTTGGATTCAGGCCAGCACCACTGAAGGAGGTAATTCCTGGAGTTCCGAATGACTTTTGCACACCTCCCCTCCCCCCATAGAATATGACTAAACAGATACTTCCTAGTGGCCTGATTCAAGTGTAAACCTTGCTTCCTTCACACTTTGTCTCTGGAGAACTTAATCGAAATGGCCAGTTAACGTGGGAATGAAGACTTTTTTTCTAATATACTTTTAAAGGGTCTAATGAGAAAACAGACTTACTTGTGTAGATGTTTTCTTTTATGTAGGAAGATGATAGCACAGTTTAAAAAATGTGTGATTTTTAATTAAGATACAATAATACATAAGTTATTACTCATAGCATCGAACTCAAGACAACTAATGATGTGAGGACCAAGCACCCACTGTGTGCCACAGACCATAGTAGGTACTTTACATACATTATTACATTAGTTCTTTATAGAAACCCTACAGAGTAGGAACTACTACTGTATTATTACTCTGTATTATTTTTAACAAAGCAAGTTTTGTTTACATCTTTAAACTTTGAAGACTTTTATGAGTTTTGCTTTTAATTTCAGAATTTTTCTCCTTTTTCAGTGCCTGTTGGGATGACTATCAATAGCTCTGTTAACTTTAAATTGCAGTTTCCATACTTCCCAGACTAGACTTCAAACTCTCTCAGACTCTCTCTCCTTTTCTTCACCCTCATGCAGTCCCTGCTGCAATCTTTGTGTTTTTGTTTGTTTGTTTGTTTGTTTGTTTTGGAGAGATTTTTGGCATAGAGCATGTGTGCTCACCAGAGACAGAGACAGAGAAAGTAAGAAATCACCCCCGGGGGGATGGCCACACCACATTCCCTTCTCTTCCATTCTCTTCTTGGGATTTTGCGCACGCACGCACACATGCTCAGCATGAGTTTCAAGCCACCGGGTCCAGGACTTGAACCACATTCTGCCATGTGGGAGTCCATTGTCTCAACCACTATACCACCTGCTGGCCCCAGTGCTAAAAATCTTAATACAGACAGTAAGACAGGTCTGAATCTGAGATTTTGAGGGTTTAATCCTCATATAGATTGTAGTGCCAAAATATTAAAATGGCTTCAAGTGAAAAAAGTATAGCCTTTATAAACAATTTTGACATGCTATGCTTCTGTTTGAATTCAGTTCAAAATACTTTGGGCAAATTTCTGTTTTGACTTCATTGTCTCATTAGTTATTTAGGTATACATCTTGGTTTCCAAGTATTTTGAGCTTTTCTCGAGATCCTTATATTATTGATTATTAATTTAATTTGATTGGGGCCAGGAAACATAATTTGTATGACTTTACCTCTTTGAAATTTACTGAGATTTATTTTATGGCCCAATATATGGTGACCTTGGTAAACATTTCATGTGTACTTGAAGAGCTAGGTGTCCTCCCCTTGTTGGGTGGGGTATTCTGTACATGCCAAGTAGGTTGAGTAGGCTAATCATTTTTTTCAAGCATATTCTTACTGATTTTCTCTGTTCTCTCAATTTTTTTTTGTTTGTTTTTAGAGATTTTTGCTATAAAGCACATACCCATGCCAGAGACACACAAAGACAAAGAAAGCGAGAAATCATTCCCTGGGGGTATGGTTATGCCACAATCCCTTCTCCTCCATTCTTTTCCTGGGATTTTGGGCACACACATACCTGCACCTAGTGTGAGTTTTAAGCTGCCGAGTCTGGGATCAAACTGCAGTTGACAACTTCGAAGTCCAGTGCCAACTGCTGGCCCTGTTCTCTCAATTTTTTAGAGAAAGATATTGAAATCTGTGGCTATCATTTTTAGATTTATCTATCAGACTAGAAAATCTAATGATTTAATGAGTATTGCATAGAGCCGAGTACAGAATGGTGTTGTCTTAGTGGGTAATAATTGACCCCAGATGGAACAGTGCTGTGGTCCAACCTAAAACATCTTAAAACCAAGACCCAAAAGGATTAAATTGTTTCCCACCAGCTTAACCACATTCCAATACAAAGCTTACCACTTTCAGGGGAAGACTATCTAGCATCCAACAACATAGGATTCTCAGTGTCTATAATCAGAGACATTGATGTAAGTCAGAGATTACTTTGCATGCTCGGTGTACTCAGGGAGGCCTCCAGATGTGAACCTGGAGCCTTCCTCTGTGGATCAAGTCTTTTCTTTTTCTTTTTCTCTTTTTCTTTTCTTTCTTTCTTTTTCTTTTCTTTTTTTCTTTTTCCTTTTTTTTTTTTTTTGATAGACTTTTGCTATAGGGCACGTACGCTCACTAGAGAGACAGAGAGAGACAGAGAAACAGAAAGCAAGAAATCATACCCAGGGAGGATGGCCATACCACAGTACCTTCTCCTCCATTCTTCACTTAGGATCTTGGACACACACACACACACACACACACACACACACACTGGCGTGAGTTTTAAGTCTCTGGGTCTGGGACTCGAACCATGGTCAACTACATGGATGTCCAGCAGCAAGACAGAGAGACAGAAAGCAAGAAATCACCCCCCAGAGGGTTGGTCTTGCCGCAATCCTTTCTCCTCTCGGGATCTTGGGCAAGCACGCACACGCACCCATCGTGAGTTTAAGCCGCCGGGTCCAGGACTTGAACCATGTTGACTACATGGGATTCCAGTGACATAGCCATTATGCCAACTGCTGGTCTCAAAGAGTGTTGTATTTTAACATCGAGGCACAACCACTTCATAATCAAACTTTCAATCAATCTTCCCAGTTTTAGGCCCTGGGCCCACAGTTTCTGAATCTCTTCATGGTTACCTGGGGGAAAACCCACTTGTTAAATTAATTAATTATTTTTCAGCTTTTAATTACTCATATGTGTTGAAATTTGTCTTCTACTATTTACTCCTCTGCCTTGTAAGTTTATACATTTTTAAATTTCTTATTGTTATTATAGAGGAGTTTTAGGAGGAGATAGGCATGAAGACAAGTTGGATCAGCCATGTTCATACGTTATACAACAGATTTGAAAGTGTATGACGGATTTAATAGACAGAGCTTTAACCGTAGGGACTTTCTGAGCTGAAATTTATGTTAACTTCATGCTTAGTGCTCTTTAAACATCAGGAACATCAGGGATAAAGAGGGTTACAGTACCGTTCTATTTTCCTTTCAGATATATCAGAAATATTGATATATAAAATATATAAATTACAGCTCAGTACAACTACAGGCAACAGCATGGTGTATATTATCTCAATCGTTTTTATTTCTTCTCTTTACACAATATTTTTAAAAACATTTCTAAAACGGATCAAAACTTTCTTTTTTTGCAATTTGATTTTTCCTCCTTTGGATATCTTTTCATCAGTATACATGACATGCCTGACCATTTTAAGTTGCCAGTTGAAAGTATTCCATTTGAAAATGTATCAAAAGTTGTATAATTATTGGGGCTGGCAGGTGGCATGGTGGTTAAGGGCACTGGACTCCCACATCACCACATGGCCAACCACGATTCAAGTCCCTGACTTTTCGACTTGCTTTCTCACTTTCTCTCTCTCTTTTTCACTCTGTCCCTCTCTGGTCAAATTAAAAATTAATTAATTCGGGACCAGCAGTTAGCATAATGGCTATGTCACTGGACTCCCATGTAGTTGACCATGGTTCGAGTCCCGGACCCGTTGGATTAAACTCACGCCAGGCACATGTGCGTGCATGCCCAAGATCCTGAGAGGAGAATGGAGAAGGGATTGAGGCATGGCCATCCCCCCTAGGGGATGATTTCTCACTTTCTGTCTCTCTGTCTCTCTCTGTCTTTCTGGCAAGTGCATACGCCCTATAGCAAAAACCTCGCCAAAAAAAGAAAAAAAATTAATTCATTCATTAAAGTTAAATAAAATAAGCAGAATGTTTACTGCTTTTTGTCATTATACAGTAATGAATATAATACCTCCTACAGATTAAATTCTTGGGACTACATAAAGTACTCGATTTAAAAAAAGCATATTATTTTTAATTTTAATATATAGTAAGTTTCTCTTTCTCAAAAAAGACCATGATAATGATCTGGATTTGCTTCCCAGATTAAACACATACTTTTTTTCTTTTCTTTTTGCTGTAAGGCATGTGCACTCGCCAGAGAGAGAGAAAGAGACAGTGAGAAGAAAAGTAAGAAATCACCTCCCAAGGGGGACAGTCATGCTGCAATCCCTAGTCTCCATTCTCCTCCTGGGACTTTGGGCACACACACGCACATGCCCAGCGTGATTTTCAAGCTGCTGGGTCTGAGACTCAAACCACAGTTGACCATGTGGGAATTCAGTGCCATAATCACTAAGCGTCCTGCTGCCTCCGCCAATGCATTTTTTTAAGAGAATTTTTTATGTAATTTTATTTATTTATTCAATCGTTTTCATGTGACCAGAGAAAGACAGACACATAGAGAGAAAGAAAGTGAGAAAGTAACCACCAGGTCCGGGACTCAAACCGTGGTTGGCCATATGGGAGTGTCCAGCACCTTAATCACCATGCCATCTGCTGGAACCTCCAAGGCATTTTTAAAAGTTATTTATTTTATTTGCTAATTATTATTATTTTTTAGAGAGAGATTTTTCTATAGGGCATATGCACTCACCAGAGAGACAGAGACAGAAAGCTGTAAATCACCCACCTCCGGCAGGGTGGCCATGTCTCAATTCCTTCTCTTTCATTCTCCTCTTGGGATTTTAGGCCCACACACACACACACATTTTAATTTGACAAGAGAGAGACAAAGAGAAAGGAAAAATGAGAATCAAGCCACCAGGTCTGGGACTCGAACCACAGTCAGCCATGTGGGAGTCCAGCACCTTAACCACCATGCCACCTGTTGATCCCCTCCACACACATTTTTAAATCGAGTGACTGATTGGTTCCGGTCAGACCATCAGTAACCTGCTTCTTGAATGTAAAATGCTGGCTTCATTCCAGGCTGAGCAGCATTTCCTGCCTTGCACATCTGTAATGACACAAGGCTCTGCAGACAGCCTTGACGACCTTCTGCCCACAGGTGGCCACTGGAGAACACTGTTCAGTTGTGTCTGCTTTGCTTCCCCTAGTGGAGTCCCTAAGCACCAGCTATCTCCTTCCTGCCTTCTTCTCTTTGCTAGTTTACCTACGGTACTTGTGACATTTTCAACTTAAGAAATGAATCTTGTTGCTTGGGGCCAGCAGACAGAGTAGCGGTTACGTTTCTAGACTCCCACTTGGCTGACCACTGAGTTCTGGCCCCAGTGACTTGAAGCTCACACTGAGCATGCGTGCATGCATGCCCAAGATCCCGGGAAGAAAATGGAGGAGAAAGGATTACAGCATGGCCATCCCTCCTGGAGGGTGATTTCTCACTTCCCCTCTCACTATCTGTCTCGCTCTCCCTCCAGCAAGTGCACACACCTAAAGGTAAAAACCTCTTAAAAAAAAATAATAAAAGAGAGAAAGAAATGAATCTTTAGGATTTTGTAGCCTAAAAGAGCTTATTTGTTAAAGCTCACATGGTATCTCGAGGGTCCTTAATTGAAAAAAGGGTGAAAATCTACTGTTAGTCTTGATCTAATTTGAGTGATTTTTTTTTTTTTTTTTTTTTTTTTTTTTGATTTAGGTTAAAGGGAGTCTTTATTAGTTGCCCAACGCCTACAGCCTGAGGCTCGGGGGCTGAGAGTCAGAACTGTAGCCGCACCCGAAGTTTTGAGTAGTTTTTTTTAATAGGGAGTCAGTGACCAGGGACTAATTTGAGTGAATTTGTAGAACATTTGAAAATGGAACAATTGAAGGCCAAGAAGAAAATGAATATACATGTGTTTTTATTTGTGGCTCTTCATCTTTCTCTCCCTTTCCTTCCATAGCCCCATCAGTAGCACCTTTAAACGTCACTGTGTTCCTGAATGAATCCAGTAATAGCGTGGACATCAGATGGATGAAGCCTCCAGTTCAGCGGCAGGATGGGGAACTAGTGGGCTACCAGATATCTCACGTGTGGCAGAGTGCAGGGACTTCTGTAAGTCTGAACCCTGAGAGTACAATCATTTGTCTCCTTTTGACCTGCTAATTCAATTCTGTTTTAGAAGCCTTCATTTTATTAGTGAAAAGATCTGGTATGGGGACCAATAGGTGGCACGGTGGTTAAGGACACTGGACTCCAACATGGCCAGCCAAGGTTCAAATCCCAGACCTGGTGGTTTGCTTTCTCACTTCCCCTTTCTCTCTTTCTCTCATTTTATTCCTCTCTGGTCAAATTAAATAAATAAAATAAATAAAGTTAAATGAAATAATTCTAAAAAAAATTAGAGTTTTTAGACAAGGCAAGTTTATGTCCTAGCTTTCAGTGAGACATAAACAGTGTAGTAAAAGTTAGAGGTGGGAGAATAACAGATGTAGTGGTTATGTTGCTGGACTCCTACATGACTGACCGCGGTTTGAGTCCTGGATCCAGTGACTTAAAACTCATGCCAGGTGCATGTGTGTATGTGTCTAAAATCCCAAGAAGAGAATGGAGGAGAAAGGATTACAGCATGGCCATCACCCCTGGGCAGGAGGTGATTTCTCACTTTCTGTCTCTCTGTCTCTCTCTGTCTTTCTGGTGAGCACACATGCCCTACAGCAAAAAAAAAAAAAAATCTCTCACTTAAAAAAAAGAAGTTAGAGGTGGGCCAGTTAGAGGTGGGCCAGCTAGGTAGCATAGTGGTTAAGACAGATGAATCCCACATGTCCAACTATGCAGTTTGAGTCCTGGACCCAATGGCTTGAAAAACATGCCAGGCACTTATGCCCAAAATCCTGAGGGGAGAGTAGAGGAGAAAGGACTATGATATGATCACTCCACAGGGGGATTGAGAGGAGGGTACTTTCTTATCTTCTCCCTCCCTTTCTCTCTATCTTTGTCTGGCAAGGCACATACCCTATAGCAAATTAATACAAAATAAATTTTAAAAAGAAAGAAAAAAGAAAAGGTAGAAGTGACCGAATGGTTATAAAATTATAAGCAGTCGTTTGGGGCTTTCCTTGCTTACTCCCTCATTCATTCATTCATTCATTCATCAGTCAATCAGTGTAAAACTCATTCTCCATTAGCATCTGAATCTAAGCTCTAATAAGAAGACAGTGTGGACCCTCCAGGTAATCATAGCATGAGGTCAGACAGCTACAGGGCTCAGCAGTTTAGAAATCCATAGCCTTGGAAATTCAGGGGATTCTTTTCTAAAGATTGTCAAGGAAGGACTCATCTCACAGGGGAGGCAAGAGGCACACAGACTTCAAAGGAGAGCTCTAAGAAGCTGGCCAAGCTGGCATAGCTCACAGGTCAGATGTGAGACTCAGTGGACCAGAGCAAGGCAGTTTGACACTCATGGCCTAGTATACACCAGAGCATGGGAACCAGGTGGCACAGGTCCCCTGCCTCTGAGTCCAGCTGGGCGATGTGATGGGCCCCAATAGTGGGTGATGCAGCTGAGGTCCCAGGTCCAAGGGCTCAGCACCTTGTGTCGTGAGCAGCAAACAAGCCATCCTCTGTGCAGCTGCATGGTAGTCGTGCTGCAGCCACCCTGACGTACTTCATTGCCAGTGTGACCAGCCCAGAGCTCAGGTCAGAGGACGGGTAGGCCTTGCCTTTGGCATGCTCAGCATGGTTGGGACCACAGCAGGTGGCCTCTGCTAGCAAAGGTGGTATTTGATCTGGGCTTGTGCATTAGTCCAGGGTTCTCCAGAGAATCAAAGCTAATAGAATATGTGTGTATAGACCCAGCTACAGTAGGGTGCCACGGCACAATCCTGGAGCCATTGGAAGGCCCAGGCATGTCAGGATGCCCCTGATCATGGCTGACCAAGAGGACTAGAGGGAGAACCCTGGTGTGGTAAGACCCTGTTGGGATTCTTGTCTTTCCCCTCTCTTTTTCTCAAAATAAATAAATAGGAAAGAAAAAAAAGGAAGAAAGGAAGGAAGCATTTGTTGTTGTTGTTTTTGTTTTAGTTTTTAATGAGGAATTGGCTCTGGCAATTATGGAGGTTCAGAAGTCCATGATCTGTCATCTCTAAGCTAGAGATCCAGGATACCAGTGGTGTAATTTAGAAGCAAAATATTTAAGGGATACAAAATGGAAAATTATCTGTTGATGATAACATGTGTGATATCTTTAGCTGGACTAATATATAGTGTATTCATGTTGGAAAAATTCATTTTGCAAACTGCAATGATATACAGTGATTGGATATATAAAAAATAATTTTTTAAAAAATTAATCTTCTGTTGGGACCAGCAGTTGGCATAATGGCTATGTTGCTGGACTCCCATGTAGTTGACCACAGTTCAAGTACCAGACCCTGTGGCATAAACTCATGCCGGGCGCGTGTGCGTGTGTGCCCAAGATCCTGAGAAGAGAATGGAGGAGAAGGGACTGCAGCGTGGCCATCCCCCCCTGGGGAGGGGGTGGGTGATTTCTTGCTTTTTGTCTCTCTGTCTCTCTCTGTCTTTCTGGAGAGCGCACGTGCCCTATAGCAAAAACCTCTATCTAAAAACAAAACAAAAAACTAGTCTTCTGTGAATAATGAAATTGAGTTTATTGACATAAGTAACCTTCATATCTGCCTATTTCCATTAGCATGTACTGCTGACCCATGCTGGCCTACAAAGACCAGCCATTCAGCTCTGCAGCTGGCTCCTGCCACTCTCTAGGAAGATGTCCTTGCCCACTGAGGGTGTATGTCAGAATTGTCGATGGTGTTGATTTTGAATACTGAAGGGGGAAGGGAGGGAAGATGCATTGACAGGTCACGGGGCTCCTGCCATATACTCTAAGGCCGGTGAGATGCTCTTTAGTTCAGCAAGGACTCTCTAGTGTACGTAGTAGCTTCATTTTACAATAGCAGACAAAAGGCAGAGGGGGGTCCATGTGCGAGTGGTGACTGCCTCCCTAAGTACCAGGCAGTGCCCTTCCAATGACTTTGTTAGACGTAACTCCAGTCCAATCTAACAGGGACAAGTGTTTGATGTCTGTGAAGTCTGCAGGTCACTGCTGTGGGAGAAGCACTAGACCCAAGTCTGAAGTAGGGGACTTCCCTGAGTACTGATGCCTGCGTGTGGTTGGATGGGCAGCTTCCAGACAGGTCCTTCCCACCAGGAAAGGGAAGAGAGCGCAGGTGACACTGGTGCCTCCAGTGACACAGAACCTCCACGGGAGGATGGATGTGCCAGTTTCATTAAAGACTATCTCTTCTTTACCGCGATCATGGACAGCATGTTTCTTTTGTGTCATCCTACTCCTGATTGATCTAACCTAGGCAATAGTTCCACATTTTAGCATGTTCATGGCATATGTATGGGACATCACATGAAAATAAGGAAGCTTGTTGGGAGGGGAGAGGGACTGGGTACACGGGTGGACAGCTGCACCTGTGGATGATACCTAAGCTTTGTTTCAATCATTTTCTACCTCGCATCATCCAGTGTTTGTCAAAACACTGTTTTGCCAAGAAAGAATTGGGATATGTTTTTTTTCTTTTCCTGCCTCAATTTACCTATCAGGAAGCAGACTGCTGACAGCAGTAGGTGATGGAAGTAGAGGAAAAAGATTAGGGCTTAGAAGTCCATATGGCTCTGCTTCACGGCAAATGGTAAGTGTTATTTATAGCAGTAATAACCCTGCCTAGTAGACTGCTGTGGAAAAAGCAGCCTTCCCTTCCCTAGACTTCAGTCCCGGGACATTAGTGCAAGATGCCTCTGGACTAACTGCATTTCCCATTGGATGAATTGGGGAAGTCAAATGCCTCTCTTAGAGAAAAGCTGTTCTCTTTCTCACAATGCTGAATTCTAAGTATAAATACACAAAGATTCAGTAATTGTGTTCCAGTTCAGTTGGAATTTAGTTATTTTCTGGTTGGCAGAAAATAGTGATTACCAATAGCCCCTTGAGCGGTCTAAGGACAATTCAGTTTGTTTAAATAACCTCAGGTCATCCTTTCTACTTCTCCTTCTGGCGTGGGTGAAAGCTGCTTTTCTAGAGGGGACCTCTTGCGCTGAAAGGCAGTTGCAATGAAAACCTCATGAATGACTGTGGCCATGAGCCTAACGCACGAGATGCCACCAACACTCAGCTGTGCTTGCAGTCTCACTGCCATTGTTTAGAGCAGTCCCCTCTGCCCTGAGAACAGTACTGCCACAGTGCGGGCTTTGACCTTCCAGTCACTCACCTCCCCAGGAAGGCCAGATCAGCCAGCGAGAAGGTCATTTGCAGTATACTCACAGTACTTTGTGTGTCCCAATGGTCTTGTGACAGCAGACAGTGGCTCACTCTACTTTGGGGAACATTCTCTGATGTAGCTAAGCCTCAGCCTCATGATGGTCCAGAAAAGGCTGAAACCCCTGCCCAGAGCAAAGTTCGAGGTGATCTCAGCATCTTTCTCCTCGATTTCCCGAACTCCCTTTATCTCGGAAGGGCAAGGCTTAGACACAGCTTCATCTCTCGAAATTGCTCTTTCACTTCCATTTCCAGAAAATTGTTACTGAAGCTACTTCTTCTTTACATGAAACAGGGGAATTAGGTATTTTTGAAAGATATCTCTTCTCAGTGTAATAAGGACGGGTTTCATGTGTGTGTGTGTGTGTGTGTGTGTGCGTGCGTGTGCAATTTCAGAACTTTCTTGGAAGTGGTTTTTGGGTGGGTTATCGCAGTTACACTATAGAGAGGCTTGTACCTTCATTATCTCACAATTTTCCAAGGGAACTTCGGAAAGTTCATGGGGAAAAAAATGATTCAAGTGCCAGTTTATTTTAGTGCCAAAATTTTTGAAATCCATGTATAGTTTTTTTTTTTTTTTTTGAGAGGTTTTCACTATAGGGCGCATGCACTCGCCAGACAGACAGAGAGAGACATAGAGACAGAAAGCGAGAAATCACCCCCCAGGGGGGATGGTCACGCCGCAATCCCTTATCCTCCATTCTCCTCTTGGGATCTTGGGCACGCACGCACACGCGCCCGGCGTGAGTTTCAAGCCACTGGGTCCAGGACGTGAACCGCGGGCGACTACGTGGGAGTCCAGCAACATAGCCATTACGCTAACTGCTGGTTCCCCATGTATAGTTTTTTCATAAGGATTTCCCACAAACTTTTTGAAGATCCTTCATATGTCACTTTCAAACCGTGAACCTTCTGATTTTTACTGTGTGGATATTTATTATATCTCAATAGTGATAGCTACTTTTTGATGTGTTTTTCTTTATATTCCTTGCCTTCCATATCAAGCTTGAAATCCAGAGTTAAGGACGTGCAGTCTGCTCTCCTTGAAATTATAGCCGTGTCTTCCTCATCTTTGTACTCCAAACACAGGCCCTTGAAATTGCTTGGAAGGCATTATGGTGGCCTGGATTCAAAGAGTGGACTCAGGTAGACCATTTAAATCTGCTGCAGAATTCCTCTCTGTGAAAAGGACAGTCTTCTGATGACTGGATAAGTGTTTCCCACCCCGTTCCTATTCTCATGAAGTGTCAGTAGACCATCCATAAGAAAAGGATTTGGTGAGCAAATAAATTTATGTATTACATATTATACTCCCTTCTCAAAGACCCACATATATAGGGGCAAGTTCAAGGCTCTTCGATGCTTTGCAGGAAATAAGTCTGTTTAACTTTGCCTCAGAATTGCCCAATGTTAGACAGACTTATTTTTATATGTGTAGTTTTTATGGAGCTCATTGTCGTGAGATTATGGTTCAAATGCTGGTTTAACCTGTGTTTGGAAAGGGTAGAGATGTTAGCTTAGAAAGAGGTCTCATAGCAGAGATCGTTATGGCCTTAAGACAACATAATATGTAGAACTGACTTCCTTAAAGACCCAGGGAAGCTGCAGTGCACTTCAGGATTCCCTACCACTGTTTGGGAATGAACAAACAAGTCCATCTGGGCTCTAGGCTCCAAGATAGACCTCTTCCCCCTCTTGAGCCTGCCACGTGCAGTCAGAGAGGCAGAGATGTGAGCCCTCATGTGGGTGTATGCCTCCTTTCTGCCTTTCTCTCTCCACTCACTGTCAGAGGAGGGCAGAGCATTTGAGCAGGTACCGTTTTAAGGTTTGAGGAATAAGCAAGGTTCTCATGAACCAAGGGACTGAACCACTTTTAAAACCCAGGGACCAATCAAGAATGGCACATTGTCTGGTGGAGAACCCTTCAATGGAGGTTAACTAGAGGAACGGCTTGAGTAAACTTCTTGGTTTGGGGAACTAGACAGCCTTGATTTCCTCGAATGCACAAAGTCTTGAAAGATACAAGTTCAATTCTATAAGAGGGCTCTGTATTTACAGGGAAGAAGATTCAAGTACAGCCCTTGGACACAATACAGGGATAAAAATAGTCACCATTGGCTCAGCTCTCGTGGCACAGGCAGTAAGGTGCTGCTGCTTGAGGCTGGGTCTACATGGGAGGCCCAGGTTTGGATCCCAAACCATCCTAAGGAGATTGAACACAGGAGCATCTGCCCATAGTCTTAGCTGTCTGAGAGGGTGGGACAGAGGATCTCAGTGGTGAGATCCAGTCGAAAAGTATCCATCTATCTGTAAAAAAAAAAAAAAAAAAAAAAAAGTTTAGTTCATTTTTCAAATTAAAAATTTTGGGGGGGGGGTTGGGAGAGGTTTTTGCTATAGAGCATGTGCACTCGCCAGAAAGACAGAGAGACAAAGCAAGAAATCACCCCCCAGGGAGTATGGCCACGCCGTAATCCCTTCTCCTCTGTTTCTTTTACTAACTCATAAACAATTGCATGTCTTCTGCTGGTTTGTAAGTCAGACAACATTTGCCACAATAATTTCTGTCAAAATGGCTGGCCATAAAATCTCCAGCACCACATTCATCTGAAAGGTGCTCCCAGCGAAGGCGACTCATTTTGCCATTTTCATTCACCTTACAGTATTTCAGGACAGCCAGCTTGACCTTCTTTCTCTTCTGCTTATTCTTCTTGGGAGTGGTGTAAGACTTCTTACTCTTCTTAGCACTACCACGAAGTCTCAACACAAGATGAAGCGTGGATTCCTTTTGGATGTTGCAGTCAGACAGAGTACTCCCATCTTCCAACTGCTTGCCAGAAAAAATCAGTCTTTGCTGGTCAGGAGGAATTCCTTCCTTATCCTGAATTTTGGCTTTTACATTTTCTGTTGTATCTGATGGTTCAACCTCGAGGGTGATAGTCTTCCCTGGCAGGGTTTTTACAAAAATCTGCATCTTGGTGGTGGTCCTACCGCAGATGGCAGATAGGAAAGCTGACCTCTCTGTCTCTTCTTCCACACTCGTGTGCATGCATGCTTTCTCACTTTCTCATTAAAAGGAAAAAAACAACAACAACACTATTGATTATTTCCAGAATGCCAGACTGTGCTCTAAGTATTTCTATGAAGGAACTCATTGAGCCCTTACTATCATTGAGAAAGCTAAGACCTATTTTTCAATGTTTTACTATGCAAAAATGTGTCATGACTTCCCTAATGACCCACTATAACACCCTGAGAAAGATACTACTGTCAACTCCCAGTTAGACAAACAAGCTCAGAGACATTGAGGGATTCACCCAGAGTCATAAAGCTTGCAATTGGCAGACCTGGAGTGAAAACCTCAGTCTAGCTCACTCCGAAGCCCATGATCTTCAGAGCCCCACTGCCCTTTCCAGGTTCCCTTGGCTTCTTCGTAGTACAGTATTTCTCATTCAAAGGCCACAGTCTGGCCTCTCAGCTGGAAGAAGTAAGACCAGGACACATCCTGAAGAGTAAATGTGAGTTTCCCATCAATGCCTGTGACTTTGAAACCCTTTTGAATAAGTCACCTTCATGACTATCACATGACGGAAACTTGATAATAGTTCTCTCCTCGAGTGTTATTGCTCTTTGAGGCTATAAAGTGGGCCGTATTCTAAAATACAGTTGTGAGTTACAGGATTGTGAACTGAGGCTATTAAAGTCTTTTGATAACTGAAAACAAATACTACTGCAGTTGGCACACACATGAGAATAAAGGAAATTGTCTTTCCGGAGATGTGTTACTACTTTCCTGATGGTCAAGGTTCATTGTCTTATTTTGTGTAGAAGTAAAGCTGCAATCTAGCACCATTTTATAAATCACATTTTTAAAGTTTGTTTATCTCTTCCTTGAGAGAGAGAGAGAGATAAATAGGCATCTCCCACACAAGGTCTTCACACCATAATCCATCCCCAGCCCCAGCCAGCCCACATACACATGAGCTCCAAGTGTGTATAGGAAAGCCTTGGGACATGAACCCAGGACCTTCCCATATGAGGCCAGCATCACAGAGCAATGAGTTCCCAATGTGCCACCAGCTGGACCCTAAACTGGACTTTATTGTCTGAAAATTCTCTAAGACTTTTTAAGTCTTGAGCTTGTTAGAACTTGTGTTGGTAAAAATGAAAACTAAATAAGAAATATGCAAAATAATCTCATGCCAAGGAAATGGCCTGTATGTTGTCTGTCTCCTGATAGCACCAGAAATAATACACACAGAGTAGCTCCTGCATACATCTGATCTTAAATGGATTTCTTTGGAAATGTTCAAGGTCAGAATTAAAATAAATATTTGGGGCTATGGATAATGAATGCACATATTTGGCTTCAAAACACTATGGATATGGGACCAGCAGATAGAGTAATGGTTACGTCTCTAGACTCCCACATATTCGACCGTGTTTTGAGTCCCAGGTGCAGCAGCTTAAAACTCATGCCAGATGTATATGTATATAGACTCCCATGTTGCGCATGCGCACACACACGAGAGAGAGAGAGAGAGAGAGAGAAAGTGAGAAAATAAGTCACCAGGTCCAGGACTTAAACCGTGGTTGGCCATGTGAGAGCCACCATGCTATGTGCTGGTCCCCAAGGGACTTATAGGGTGCATGCACTCACTGGAGAGATACAGACAGAAAGCAAGAAATCACTCCCCAGGGAGATGGCCATGCCGCAGTCCCTTCTCCTCCATTCTCCTCTTGAGATTTTGGGACTACTCACGTACACACCCACCGTGAGTTTCAAACCACTGGGTCCGGGACTCAAACCATGGTCGACTACATGGGAGTCCAATGGTGTAACCATTATGCCATCTGCTGATCCCTCCCTGGGCTTTCATAGTGAGTTATAGACCCTAACTGAATAGGTATCTTAAACAACTTTTATGTTTTTTTTTTTTAAATAATTTCTTTATTAGGATTTTTGTTCTTTTAGGGATTTAATTCTTTCCTAGCTGTGCATTTCTTCCTATTCTGAAAGAATCTCTCTCATAAATGATGTATTTCTGTCTTTATAGGAAAAAAGGTCTGCAGCCACAAGCAGGCTGTGTCCTTGTCAGAGGTAGTCGTTCTTGTTCTCTGAGCAGCTATTAGACCGTAACCTGTGTGGGAGACCCATCACAGCTGCTCAGTACAGGCCTGAGTCACCACAGGCCTCCGTGACTGTGGAAGTTTGGGCCATGGAGTTGCCCTACCTGATGATCTGCTCCTCCCCCAAATTAAATACAGAGTGACTAACCAACCCATATTCAAAAGTGGATTTGACATAAACGAGATACATTTCTTTCCTTCTTTTTTATACCAGAGAGAAAAAGCGAGCATGCCCAGTGGGGGCTGGTTATCCTTTTCCCTCTGATTCTCCATCCCGTCAGAATCCTGGGCATATGCATTTATGTGGAATGTTTCTCAAGCTGCCAGGGCTGGTTCTCAAACCCTGGTTGGCCTTATGGGATCTGATTTCCTTTGAGCAGCAGTTAACCAGTACACTATAAGCCCAGTCTAAAATTCTGCATTGACTCTTCAGACTGCTTTCAATAGTTCACACATTTTAAGAATAGTCATTCTTCCAGTCGACAGATTTGTGCTGCCCTGTGATCTTGCAGTCTCGCTGTTAGACGTATATCAAAGGAAAGGAGAGCAGCATTGTGAACGCATCTGCACCCCAGGGTTATTGCAGCTTCCTAAGTGACTGCTCTTTAGAGAATTTTTGCTATAGGGCACGTGTGCTTGCCATAGAGACAGAAAGCAAGAAATCATCCCTCAGGTGGATGGCCATGCCACAATCCCTTCTCCTCCATTCTCCTCTCTGGATTTTGGGAACATATGCACATGAGCCCAGTGTGAGGTTTAAGCCACCAGGTTCAGGACTAGAACCACCACTAACTACATGGGAGTCCAGTGACGCAATGGTTCCACCACCTGCTGGTGCTTTAACTGACCGCTCTTAAGTACCTTTCCTTCATGGCTTCAGTTTGCTAAGGCCTGAGGTTGCTGTGAGCCCATTCTGCATCCATGCCTGCCATTGGTTCCAATGGCTGAGGCCCGAGTGAGGGAGGGATGCTGTGGAAATGTGACTGCAGTCCTCTGGGGTGACATGGCTTCCCTTAAGGAGAACTGTAGGCAAGCAGGTGGTGTGTTCCTGTGTCTCAGTGTTTCATTTCTTTTTCCTCTCTGTCTTCAGAAAGAGTTCTTGGAAGAAGTCGGCCAAAATGGCAGCCATGCCCAGATTTCTGTTCAAGCTCACAATGCCACATGCACAGTGAGGATTGCAGCCGTCACAAGAGGGGGCGTCGGACCTTTCAGTGACCCTGTGCAAATATTTATCCCTGCCTACGGTGAGAGCTGGGCCCCTGTCACCTTGTAGAATGTGGCAGTCTAGTCAGCACACAGATGGCCGAAGAATACCTTGTGGTACAAACAGCTGATTAAAGAGTGAAAAATAATGACCAAAAAGAATGTTTGCAATGATAAAAGTGGTTGATAGGATATTACACATCCCAAAACTACTGATTCCTGTGGGTCCTCCTTCCTTTACTGCTAATGGCAATAACTTACTCAGATGTTTAGCCGTTTCAGAATGCCACATTTGATTTGATTTGTGATGAATTTAAATGATGTATACGTGACTGAATTTGGATAGGCAGTACGGCTCAGTCCTTAGCTCTTTGTGTAATTTGCGCTGTTTGTTTATTTGCTAGTATTTGTTTTGTTTCAAGCAGTGCTGCTTGCCAGGTTTTCACCCCATAGGCCTTGGGTCACGTGTTCTGTGATTCAGTCTACATGGAACATGAGGCATTTCCTACAGACGCCATCCCCGCACTGCCGTCTGCTGACTGCGCTAAATGCCCTGCCGTGAGAGCTGGCTATTGCTTATTTCTGGAATGTCTCTTGGCGAAGTGCCACTGTGGTGCCCCAAGTGATCCAAATGCCCTGCTTAGCTCCACCGGCCAGTGGAGCCACCTTTGTTCTGACTCTGACCTGTGCTAGGTTCTCTGATGTTAAACTGCTGTCCTGAGAGTCACATGCAGGTGTCTACATCAGTTTGACTGATACATTTGCAAGCGCTTGCCACACGTGGTCTTTGTACCCAGAAGCAGCCAGGACTTGGAAGGGGATGGCTGAGCTCTCATATCTGTCTGTTCCCAGTGACCTCAGGCATGCTCTCCCTTTTAGTGCTGAACC
>NW_006160024.1:1810746-1822124 GCF_000334495.1 Tupaia belangeri chinensis
GGCAATTAGTAACTGGTGATGGAACAGCAAAGTGGTTCCGCCCGGGAGAAATTCAGTGAGATTCTTCTTCTAAAGGCACAGCTTAAAAAATCAGAGTTTAAGACTATAGAGCCTTCCAGGCGCTTGTGCGTGCGTGCCCAAGATCCCAAGAGGACAATGGAGGAAAAGGGATTGTGGTGTGGCCATCCCCCCTGGGGGATGATTTCTCGCTTTCTGTCTCTGTCTCTGTCTTTCTGGCGAGCTCACACACCCTATAGCAAAAACCTCTCAAAAAAAAAAAATTAAGACTATAGAGCCTTCACATTCATATATAAAAACTAAATTTTTTTTTTTAAGTTTTAAAATTTATTTTTAACTTGTTATAGGGCACAGGCACTCACCAGAGAGAGAAAGAGATAGAAAGTGAGAAAGCCTCCCTCCCCCGCGGGAGATGGCCATACCACAGCCTCTTCTCCCTCATTCTCCTGTTGGGACCTAGGCACACATGCGCATGTGCCCAGCCTGTTTCCCAAGCCATCCAGGCCCAGGACTCAAACCACACATTCGGCAATGAGGAAGCCAGCTGCCCTAACCACCGCACCACGAGCTGGCCAGTAATTCTAACATTTTCAAAAGCTTTGCTACACAGGCTGTCCTTTCTTTGCACTGCTCTAATGCGCGCACACTTTGGTTACCGCCGTTGAAATAACACCAGTTCTCCAGCAATATGGTTCAAATTTAGTTCCGTCATACAGTAACTGTAATTGCATCAAGTGTAACCCTGGCGCTAGCTCCTCAGTCCACAAGGCACTCCATAAATAACAGATGCCCATCATGGTCATGACCACTGACGTCACTTCTTTCAAAGACCATCGGTGCTTGGTCACTGCATGTCCGTCACTCAGTTTGTGCATGTCCAGCAGAGCCATGTGGCTGTGTTGCCTCCCTGGCTCCCGGTGACAAGCGCACATGACATTTTACAAAAACAGATCCTTGAAAGAGGGATTAGTGAACAAAGGTGAAAGCACAAGTGGTACTGGACGTGACACTTGAATGTAAATGAATGTGTGATGTTGATGCTGCTGCCATTTCAGACTCTAGATGGTAGCCTGAGGGCCTTCGTGACATGTCCCAACTGACATAAAGGAAGTGGTTGGTGGCCAAGAGAATGAAATACCCCTGAGACAATGACATTGGCAAAAAACTTAAAATTCACATTACAGGAATTCTCAGAGGGCTTACAACATTGAGAGTCCAAATAAATAAAACACTGAGTGGCAGTCAGTGGCATGGTGGTTAAGGTGGCTACATCTCAGTTGGCCGACTTTGAGGTTTGAGTCCCAGACCCAGCAGATTAAGAAACATGCTGGCCCACGTGCATGTGTGCCCAAAATCTCAAAAGGAGAAATGAAGTAGAGATTATGCAAGGCCATCCCCAATGGGAGGTGCTTTCTCACCCCTCTCCCCACTCCTCTCAGGCAGGTGCACATGCTCGCTAGCAAATTTAAAAAATTAATTAAGTAAACATAAACATTGGAAAATGATGAAGACTTAGAAAAGAGAGGGACAGTTCTTTAAAACAAAATAGATTTTCTTTGTATCATAAGTTACACTGCTAAAAGGCAAATACTGGTAAAATTATTCTCGGTAGGTTTTTTCACAAAGAACTAACACTTTCATTCTTCTTCTTCTTCTTCTTCTTTTTTTTTTTTTAATGACCAAAGTGTATATGCACTTGCCAGAGAGACAGAGAGACAGAGGGAGATGGAGAAAGCACACCCTGATGGGGCATGGTCACGTGCAATCCCTTTCCTCCATTTCTCCACCCTGTTGGTATTTGGGGCATGCAGTCCAGCATCTTTCAAGCTGCCAGGGCTGGGCTTCAAACCACATAATCTGCTGTGCAGGATCTGGTTCCCTCAACCATAGGCCACAGGGCTGGCCCACTTAATGTTTCTGTTTTAAATTGCAGCACACCAATTAAATACTAGCTTTACTATTTTTTTTTCATTTTTATGTACACATATAACTGATATATACAAACTCTCCCAAGGATTTTTTCTTATTATTTTTAATTTGCAAGTGAAAAGCTGTGTAGATATGGAGTATAGCATTTTTTTTTTTTTTTGGAGAGGTTTTTTTGCTACAGGGCACGTGCGCTCGCCAGACAGACAGAGAGAGACATAGAGACAGAAAGCGAGAAATCACCCCCCAGGGAGGATGGTCACGCCGCAATCCCTTCTCCTCCATTCTCCTCTCGGGATCTTGGGCACGCACGCACACGCGCCCGGCATGAGTTTTAAGCCACCGGGTCTGGGACGCGAACCGTGGTCGACTATGTGGGAGTCCAGCGACATAGCCATTACGCTAACTGCTGGTTCCCGAGTATAGCATGTTTTGATACAGGTATACTTTGTAGAAAGATTAAATCAAGACAGTTTTCCATTGATTTTTATCTTTTTTAAATTTTCAAAAATTCCTTTTATGAGATAGAGAGATAGAGACAGAGAAAGGATGGCAGAAAGAAACAGAGGTGGAGGAAGGCACCCTAGCAGAATTCTCACCACAATCCCGCCCCCGTGCCGGGCAGCCTGGATCACAGGCATGCATTTCCTTACCTAGAGTATACAGGGAGGCCCCAGGATTTGAACTTGAGACTTTCATTTGTGGGTCTAGCATTGCAGAGTGTTGCGTTCCCTCTGTACCACTGCCTGGCTCCTCTCCTTGATTATTAGGGCCATCCTGCATGGTCTCAACTTACCCAAAGTAAAGACTCTGTGCATTTGCAGATCACAAAAGGTCAAAGAAGTGAGCAAGTTCTAAAAGCTTTTGGCTATTATTCCAACCTGTTCCAAGCTGATGTTTCTTATGTATTTGGAACCCTAAAGAGATGTTCTGAATTGATTCCCTTGGTGTTTTACCAGGCTGGGTAGAATATGCCCCCTCATCCACCCCGGCGCCTGGCAACACGGATCCTGTGCTCATCGTCCTTGGCTGCTTTTGTGGATTTATTTTGATTGGGCTGGTTTTATATATATCTATGGCTATCAGAAAGAGAGTCCAGGAGACAAAGTTTGGGTAAGTTTAACAGGTAGAACTGCTTTGCCCAGTGATATTGATGCAGCTGTTATTTTATTTATTTGTTTGTTTATTTTTTGGAGAGGTTTTTGCTATAGGGCGCATGCGCTCACCAGAAAGACAGAAAGAGAGACAGAAAGCGAGAAATCACCCCCTGGGGGGATGGCCACGCCACAATCCCTTCTCCTCCATTCTCCTCTCGGGATCTTGGGCACACACGGACACATGCACAGAATGAGTTTTAAGCCACCAGGTCCAGGACTCAAACCGCGATCGACTACATGGGAGCCCAGCGACATAGCCATTACGCCAACTGCTGGTCCCGATGCAGCTGTTATTGATGAGCCTGTTACACCTTTCCCATTGGCCCTGTTCTCACGTTGCACCCAGATGCGTGTCCTGCCTTACACCTGCCCTGGGATCCCCTGGGGCCAACACTTCCTTATGCAGGCCAACCAGACCACGTGACTTATCACTATGGATGTGGACCTTCACCACCTGGCTGGGGAAGGCTTTGCCAGGGCTGCCATGCAGTTATTCTTCCTGCCTTTCCATACTGTTTGGGGAATCAGTCACTTTGAGCAGCCCAGTCTTAAGGTGAGGTTTTAAATTCCCCCAGCCTTAAAGGATGGCAGTATTTAATAAAATACCTGGACTTCTTCTGAACAGTAGGTGTGTCTTTTTCCCACATTTATTCATTTATTTAATCATTTCTATACCGGTATAGACTCTTGGATATTTGTTTTATACTCATAATCCAATACTACTTTGCTTTGTTGTTCAGGTTGTTAAACTTTGATCATCGAGAGCTTATCAATTATTTGCTGTTTTATAGTACCTAGACAGAGTTGTTTTGATATTGTCATGTAATCCTAAAAGAGACTGAAGGAAAGAAACATTTCTTCTAGTGGGAAATGTTTTTGTTATAGAAGGGTCCTTTAAAAGGAGAGGGCTTCGGCCCAGCAGGTAGTGTGGTGATTAAGGAGCTGGACTTTTGTATGGTTTACCACGGTTCGAGTTCCTGACCAGGTGGCTTGAAAATCACATGGGGTGCATATGCACACATCCCCAAAATCCCAGGGAATAAGGGGAAAGAGGTTGCCGTGTGGCCATCTCCCCTACAGGATGATTTCTCACTTTCTTTCTCTCTCTCTGGTGAGCACATATACTGTATAGTGAAAACTAATGAAAATAAATAAATAAAAGGAGCCAGCTTCGTAGCATCCTGGTGGAATCAGCACTTGCCTTTGCAGCCTTGTTTTTATAGTGAAATGTCTGTTTTCCTTCACCTAGGAGCGCGTTCACAGAGGAGGATTCTGAACTGGTTGTAAACTACATAGCAAAAAAGTCCTTCTGTCGGCGAGCCATCGAACTTACCTGTAAGTTGACTTATTTCTCTTTTTGGCAAAAGATTAATTAAGAGTAAACCAAGGACAACACCATGAAAGATTTGTAGCAAAAGCCAAAGTTGTCGAAGAATGGGTATTTTTAATGTACAGAATGTCTTTAGAAACGAGAAAGTAGATAATCAGACGTGGCCATGCACACCCCTTGTGGGCTGGCTTATTGGAAACCTGGAGCTGGACCTGGGGTTCAGTGACCAGAGTGGAGGACATGAAACTCAGAAAAAAAAAAGAAGGGAAGAGATGGGGTAGTCGGGGATTTAAAGGACACAGCAAAGCAGTGGACGCAATCTCAAGCCTCATTTCCTGTTTTCCTGACAACCAACTCAAGAACACTTTGTCAACATGCTTTGTGGCAACTATGGTGTGGGCGTTGCTGAATCAGGGAGTAGGGCCTTCTGGGTTGAAGAGCGGGGATAAACAGATAACGTGTTCTTGAATAACTTCAGAAACAGTGTAGAAGGTCTGTGCAAATATTACCCAAATATTCATGCTTCTAGGTATTCCGTTCCCCTTCTCCCCCAGACAGATGTAAGAATGATGCAACATGGGTAGATATAGAGTAAAATCTCATTTGATGTAGAATATTATTAACTTATTGGGACCAGCAGTTAGCGTAATGGCTATGTCGCTGAACTCCCTTGTAGTTGACCACAGTTTGAGTCCCAGACCCAGTAGCTTAAACTCATGCCAGGCGCCTGTGCATGTGTGCCCAAGATCCCAAGAGGAGAAGGGAGGAGAAGGGATCGTGGCGTGGTCATCCCCCTTGGAGGGTGATTTCTCGCTTTCTGTCTCTCTATCTCTCTGGTGAGTGCACGCACCCTACAGTGAAAAACCTCTCCCCAAAAAAAGAATATTATTAATTTATTTACTTTTCTAATCTATACATTTTTACTTCAATCTGTATGTCTTTCTTCTTGGAATTAAAAAAAATATATTCGTTTACAATTTTTTTTTCTTTTTTAGACGGCCATTTAGGTTAAATTTTTTCTCTAAGAGTTAATATGTCCTTTCGAATTAGCCACATTTTTGTTTTCAAAGCTTGCTATGTCTTAACTATGGCCCACACAACTGCCACTCATTGAATTAGTCTCCATGTCCTGGTTAATTCCTCTGGCTGCCAACACTTACTCTGGTGCTGCATATCCTTGTCTATTACATACCTTATTATAGAAGATCTGACCTTCCAGGTCTCTGAAGTACTTAATTCAACACTTTATCATTAAAACACGGTTCCATATACCATAGATAGAATAGTAGCTTGTACTCTAAATGTCTCCTATGGTTTATGAGACTCCTTCCTTGGCACTGAAGGGTTCCTTTGCCTATGTCCTTAGGGATATAATAGTAAATAATCCACCGGAAATCGCCTATTGACCTTACTTTACATCAAGGGCACACCCTCCACCCCCTGTGAATCTAATTGCTGGCTGCTTTTACAATGGGGAGAGAAGTACGGTTCTGATTTTTATAATTCTTCAGTATCAATCTTTCCCTGAAGGATTCATTTTAATTTTTCTTGGTCTTTTTTTTTTTTTTTTCCATTTTGCTAGTGGGCAAGTGTGCTAACTGGAGAGAGACAGAGACACATAGAGAGACACAGAAGGAGAAAACCTACCTACCCCCCCGCCATGGGAGGCGGTCAGGTCACAATCCCTTCTCCCTATCTCTGTTCAGAACTTTGGGGTGTGCACATACACATGCCCAGACTGTTTCTCAAGCTGATGGGTCTGGCTCACAAACCTCCACAGTCAGCCATGTGGAATCCAACCGCCTTCACCACCACCACTGGCTAGCCTTTGTTTTGTTTACTTTCAATATGGCAGAATTAAGTGTGATGTCTGGCATTTGGGGGTGAGAAATAATGGGTACAAAATGAATAAAGCAGACTGACCCCATAACCAGTGGTTAAGGGAGCCAGATTGCTCATGGTCAACTGTATGGTTCAAAGTCTGGCCCTAGGGAACCAGCAGTTAGCGTAATGGCAATGTCGCTGGACTCCCACGTAGTCGACCGCGGTTCGCATCCCGGACCCGGTAACTTAAAACTCAAACCGGGCGCATGTGCGTGTGTGCCCAAGATCCCGAGAGGAGAATGGAGGAGAAGGGATTGCGGCGTGGCCATCCCCCCTGGGGGGTGATTTCTCACTTTCTGTCTCTCTGTCTTTGTCTGTCTGGCGAGCGCATGTGCCCTATAGCAAAAAACCTCTCCAAAAAGAAAAGTCTGGCCCTAGAGGCTTGAAAAACATACCAGGTGCCCATGCATGTGTGTCTCAGATTCCAAAAGGATGGAGAAATGGAGAAGGGATTGTGGCATGACCATGCTTCTTTGGTTGGGGTGGCGGGGTGCTTTTTCCCCCTTTCTCTGGTGAGTGCATGTTCCCTCTAGTAATTAAAAAAATGCAAATGGCTTATTTTATAGGACTTACAAATGAAAAAAGTACACTAGCAGTTCTTAAATACATACTCTTGCTCCTTTTATAGTGCATAGCTTGGGAGTCAGCGAGGAACTACAAAATAAACTAGAAGATGTTGTGATTGACAGGAATCTTCTAATTCTTGGAAAAATTCTGGGCGAAGGTAATCAGTTAAAGTAATTCTTTTTTTAAACATGCGGGTTAGTTTAGAGGAATTTTAAAGTATGCATTTATCAGATAAAATACTATTTTTAACATTTTGAATTATAATACACAGAGTTCTGTTTCATAATTTAAAATGATGAAGGCCCAATAGCTGCAGTGCACAGATGGCCCCACCTCTTGGGCAGCTGGAGCCACATGGGAGGCCTTGGTTTGGTTCCGGGACCAATCTGAATGCCCTAGGTACAGTTGCACACACCTGTAATCCTACCTAACTAACTGGTGGCTGGGGCAAGAGGACCATGACATGGAAGCATGGCAAGACCCTGTCAAAAAAATACCTGTCTCTGTCTCTGCCTTTTCCTCTTCTCTCTCAAACAAATAAATAAATAAATACTTTTGAAATTCAACTTCGGTATATGAAAAAGGCCTTCACTGTGCCTGGCACATGTAATAGGCCTCAAAACTATTAATTCCCTTCCTTCATTAAAAAGCAGGTGATACATGGGGCTGTACAGTGGCGCCGTGGTAAAACATGATGCCCTCCAGGGCTGATCCCCATGGGAAGGATCCACGTCTGCTTTCTAGCGCTTCCCTGAGTCTTAGGGCCTGCCCATCATCCAGGGCCGGCCAAGGCTAGTGGTTAATCATGGCGTCAAGACCCTGTTAGCTGTGACAGTCTCTCTGTCTCTGTCTCTCTTGCTCATGGAGGAAATAAATAATTAAATGTAAAAAAAAAGCATACAATTCATTAATCATTTCCTATGTACTTTAAATTTATTCCTCTCATTTTTATGATCTCGTCATCTTCCTAATTAAATAGGAACAAAGGTGCAATTACATATTTAATTAGTTAAATTGTTCTTAGGAAGAATGATAATGGTATTAAAAGTTTATCCTTTTGTGGGGCTAAGGGCGTCAGATCCCACATGACCAATCGTGCTGTTCAAGTCCCAGCCTTGTTGAAAAACACACTGGGCACATGTGGGTGTGTGCCCTCAAATCCTGACAGGATGGAGAAATGGAGAAGGGACTGCAGCATGACTGTTCTCCCTCCCTCTCTCTCTTTCTCTGTTTCTCTGTCTCTCTCTGGTGAGCATAGGTACTCTCTGGCAAATTAAAGAAAAAAAGAGTTTATGCTTTTTGAACTTCAAGGATATTTTCCATGTTCTCTTGCAAATTAGTTGTGATGCTTCACAAAGGGATGAGCTAAGCGTAGTCTGAAACTGCCCGCTTGGTGACACACAGTCTAGAGCAGGGCATGTACCCCTTGTGAGTGTGGGTGGCCTGGAGGCTCCCAGGCTGCCTGCAGGTGGGTAGCTGTTGGCCCACATGGAAACGGCAGCTCTGGCACAGTCGCAGTCCCTTGGCTCAGGAGATTTTGCATGATGTCCTTACAGATGGTATTTTACTTTGCAGGAGAGTTTGGGTCAGTCATGGAAGGAAATCTTAAACAGCCAGATGGAAGCTCTCAGAAAGTGGCAGTGAAGACCATGAAGTGTGAGTTATCCTGGTTACACCCATTCTTCGGGGGTGAGCGGTTGCTTCTGTACTGGGTGCTCCATGAGGCCAGTGAAGGCACTAAGATGTGATCTTCGTGTCCGACGGGGCAGAAAGCACTGGAGAATGCTAGTCGCCCAGGGGGAGTGGCTACAATGAGCTCTTCATGCATTACGAACGTTGTACAGTCAAGGCACTACCTTCTGTTACTGTGACTCTCTCTAGTTCTCTCTTTCTCTCTCTCTCTTTCTCTCTCATCTAGTAGAGCTATTGCCTCCCAAGTCAGGCATGAATTTCTGAGGCAGAAGAATCTGGTGGCTGCATCTGACCAGGAGTTGGTCTGGCTGATCTGTCTAGCTTGGCGAGGCCACTTCCTCATTGGAGGGAGGTTGCATGGTTCTTGGGAAGCTGTGGGCTGCTTGGCAAGTAAGTTTCCCAGAGAGAGGAGAAATATTCTTTGGTCAAAGGCATAAAAAGAATTGCTATCACAAACAGGAACCGCCAAGCAAGCCAAGAGGAGGGGCTTGCAAACCATAGGAAAGAATCTGCTTTTATCTTGCAAGAAGTAGAGCTCTATGACAAGGGGACTTCAGAGAGTTTGTGGAGGGGCAGGTGGTGGTGCAGTGATGGTGCCACTACCCCCACATGAACAGGTTCTGGGTTCACATCTCAGGATCTCCCTGAGTGTGCAGTCTAGGTGGCTGAGACGGGGGGTAATTTGTAGGATGAGGACCCTATTGGGGGTACCTGTCTATCTCTGTCTCTCATGGAAGGAAAAAAAATTAAACAAGTTCATGGGAAAAAGGTATTAAAGTACAAATTTATTATTTTGGTGCAACAGACTTTGAAATTAATGCATAGCTTTGAAATCACATTTTCTATGATATTTTTGAAGACCCCTTCATGAGAGTCTTCAACAAGTATGAGCAGAGCAGGTTACACTCTAGACTAAAGTTCATGTTGGTACTCTGAGGAGTAGAATGAATTGCAACACTGTGGCAGAATAAGAGCATTTCCTGGCTGGCCCCATAGCACAGAGATTAGGCACTGCACAAAGGAAGCCAGATTCCACATAGTCAACCAGGGTTTGAGTCCCAGCCTCATTGGCTTGGAAAGCGCAGTAGGTATGTGCATGTGGGCCCAGGACTCTGATGGCTTGGAGGATCGAAGAGGAGGCTGCCACATGACCAGGCCCCATTTTGGGCTTTTTCTTCGCTTTCTCTCTCAATCTCTCTGCCTCCCTCCATTAATCTCACATGCTCTCTGGCATTACAAACAAAGGAAAGAAAGGTAGCGTTTTCTTCCATATCCGTCTAGGTAGTGTGTTTCTGGGCTGGAGCCATATTGGCATCTAGTAGAGCTATTGCCTCCCAAGTCAGGCATGAATTTCTGAGGCAGAAGAATCTGGTGGCTGCATCTGACCAGGAGTTGGTCTGGCTGATCTGTCTAGCTTGGCGAGGCCACTTCCTCATTGGAGGGAGGTTGCATGGTTCTTGGGAAGCTGTGGGCTGCTTGGCAAGTAAGTTTCCCAGAGAGAGGAGAAATATTCTTTGGTCAAAGGCATAAAAAGAATTGCTATCACAAACAGGAACCGCCAAGCAAGCCAAGAGGAGGGGCTTGCAAACCATAGGAAAGAATCTGCTTTTATCTTGCAAGAAGTAGAGCTCTATGACAAGGGGACTTCAGAGAGTTTGTGGAGGGGCAGGTGGTGGTGCAGTGATGGTGCCACTACCCCCACATGAACAGGTTCTGGGTTCACATCTCAGGATCTCCCTGAGTGTGCAGTCTAGGTGGCTGAGACGGGGGGTAATTTGTAGGATGAGGACCCTATTGGGGGTACCTGTCTATCTCTGTCTCTCATGGAAGGAAAAAAAATTAAACAAGTTCATGGGAAAAAGGTATTAAAGTACAAATTTATTATTTTGGTGCAACAGACTTTGAAATTAATGCATAGCTTTGAAATCACATTTTCTATGATATTTTTGAAGACCCCTTCATGAGAGTCTTCAACAAGTATGAGCAGAGCAGGTTACACTCTAGACTAAAGTTCATGTTGGTACTCTGAGGAGTAGAATGAATTGCAACACTGTGGCAGAATAAGAGCATTTCCTGGCTGGCCCCATAGCACAGAGATTAGGCACTGCACAAAGGAAGCCAGATTCCACATAGTCAACCAGGGTTTGAGTCCCAGCCTCATTGGCTTGGAAAGCGCAGTAGGTATGTGCATGTGGGCCCAGGACTCTGATGGCTTGGAGGATCGAAGAGGAGGCTGCCACATGACCAGGCCCCATTTTGGGCTTTTTCTTCGCTTTCTCTCTCAATCTCTCTGCCTCCCTCCATTAATCTCACATGCTCTCTGGCATTACAAACAAAGGAAAGAAAGGTAGCGTTTTCTTCCATATCCGTCTAGGTAGTGTGTTTCTGGGCTGGAGCCATATTGGTTTTTTTAGGCGTCCCCCTGGTCATGGCATATCACTTGGGCACCCAGAAAATAGAACATGACCCCCTGGCACTTCAACTGCAGTCCTCATCACAATTCATATGCATGGAGCTTATTTGGTGCTCAGTTTGTTACTATTTTTTTTTTTTTTAGAGGTTTTTGCTATAGGGTGCGTGCGCTCGCCAGACAGACAGAGAGAGACAGAGAGACAGAAAGCGAGAAATCACCCTCCAGGGGGGATGGCCACGCTGCAGTCCCTTCTCTTCCATTCTCCTCTCGGGATCTTGGGCACGCACGCACACACGCCCAGCATGAGTTTTAAGCCACCAGGTCCGGGACGCGAACCACAGTCGACTATGTGGGAGTCCAGCAACATAGTCATTACACTAACTGCTGGTCC
>NW_006160024.1:1822384-1825942 GCF_000334495.1 Tupaia belangeri chinensis
GAGACAGAGAGAGAGAGAGAGAGAGAGGGAGGGAAAGTGAGAAAGCAAGCTGCCAGGTTTGGGACTCAAACCATGGTCAGCCATGTGAAAGTCCAGCACCTGTAACCACCATGCCACCTGCTGGTCCCCTAAATGGTTTTCTTTTTTTGGGGGTTTTCGCTATAGGGTGCGTGGGCTCGCCAGACAGACAGAGAGAAACAGAGAGACAGGAAGCGAGAAATCACCTCCCAGGGGGGATGGCCACGCCGCAATCCCTTCTCCTCCATTCTCCTCTCGGGATCTTGGGCACACACGCACACGCGCCCAACGTGAGTTTTAAGTAACCAGGTCTGGGTCTCGAACCGCGGTCGACTACGTGGGAATCAAGCAACATAGCCATTACGCTAACTGCTGGTCCCATAAGAGATTTTTGCTATAGGGTATGTGAGCTCATCAGAGAGACAGAAAGTGTGAAATCCCCACCCTGCCCCATGGGGGGACACCACAGTCCCTTCTCCTCCATTTTCCTCTCAGAATATTGGGCACACACATATACACACCTGGTATGAGTTTCAAGCTATTGGGTCTGGGACTCCAACCACAATTGACCATGTGGGAGTCTGGTACCTTAACCACTGTGCCCTCTGCTGGTCCCATCTACCTAAAATCTAAATCTGCCGTTTACTGGGCATTAAAACAAGTTATACTATAAGCACATACTGAGACTCTTAAGCCAAAATTAGAGGCTAACGTTTTAATTCAGTTATAAAAAGGAACCAGAAAAACTAGCAAGTCACATGGGCCAGTGCTTTTTGCTTTTTGTTATCGTAATAGCTAATACTTGTGTAACACTCACTGTGAGCCCAAGGACATTGCAGTTATTCCTGCATTTCATCAGTCCAACAGGAATAGAAAATCATAACTAGGAAGGAGGTTCAAGAACAAGCCCCCAGAAACTTAGACACCCAAAGTTAGAATACTCCCTGGAGCTGAGCATAATGTGGAGCCACACTGCACCATTCCGGCCTCGTAACTACTTCTGTGGGAAGTCTTTCCATTATCCCCAAGAATGGTCTCTGGTCTCAAAATCCCCAGGCTCATCCTTATTTGTCTGAGTTGGTCCCTTGGAGAAGGGTTTACAGGCTGACCCCCACACCTCGGTTCCACCCACTTGGTGGTTTGCAGCAAAAGGAATATGGGAGGGCAAAGTTGGCAGACATTTTGCAGGTGTATAATTCTCTAAAACTTTCCTAAGTTTGCTTTAATAGAAAGAAGATTAATAGATAGAGTATTAAGCCCATAGGGTGGTACAGACACTGTGTTGGATGCTCTTGCTGTGATTTAATCACTATTACAATGAGTTCTGGGCTAGCTTGGCTTAGAAATGGACTGCTCAGGGGACCAGTAGGTGGCGTGGTGGTTAAGGTGGTGGACACTCCCACGTGACTGACCATAGTTTAAGTCCCAGACCTGGTGGCTTCCTTTCTCCCTTTCCTTCTACCTCTCTCTCTCCATGTCTCTCTCTGGTCAAAGTAAAATAAATGAAGGAATAAATAAAATTAAAATTAATAGTTAAAAAAAAAAGAAATGAATTGCTCAGTTGGTGCTGGGTTCTTGTGACAGATTGCAGGTTTGGTTCCTGGACATAGGAAGTTGTCATGATCCTGGCTGGCTGGGAGGGCTTGGGGCAGTGACTGAGGCATGAAACCGTATTGAAGGTGCTGATCTGTCAGTCTTACTCTTTATGTCTCTTGCGCCCATGAGAAAAATAAATAAACTTTAAAAAGATAAATTTAAAAAAAAAGCAAATTCCCTAAGGCAAACCTGGCTTTATGTTTTGTTCATTTTTAAAAACTGTGATAAAATATACATAACATAAAATTTACCTCCATCATTTTTAATTATTTATTTTATTTCATTTATTATTTGTTTCCCCTTCATTTGCCACAGGGCCCGTGTACTCACCAGAGACAGACACAGCGCCTTAACCACCATGCCACCTGCTGGTCCCCTCTTTAATCATTTGTAAAGTAGAGTTGAAAGTGGCTCAAAGCACATTCAAATTGTTGAGCAACCATCACCACCATCCGGCTCCTGAACTTTCATCTCATAGAACTCTGTACCCAGTGAATACATTAAATACCAACTCCCCATTATTCATTCCCCCAGCCCCTGGCAGCCACCATTCTGCCTCTGTGAATTTGACTTCTCTGGCTACTGTGCTGACTCCCACGTGAGGCATGTATATAAGGAACTCCTGCAGCCTTTGTCCTTTCGTGACCAGCATAGCTCACTTAGCCCGATACAGAATTTTACATCTCTCTTAAATTGCCTTAATCCCAAAAACTTGATATGAAAGTGCATCCAGCTCACAAAGCATGATTGAGCAACCAGACTTGAAAAACATATGCAGATTAAAAGTGGTGGACACTCCCACGTGACTGACCATAGTTTAAGTCCCAGACCTGGTGGCTTCCTTTCTCCCTTTCCTTCTACCTCTCTCTCTCCATGTCTCTCTCTGGTCAAAGTAAAATAAATGAAGGAATAAATAAAATTAAAATTAATAGTTAAAAAAAAAAGAAATGAATTGCTCAGTTGGTGCTGGGTTCTTGTGACAGATTGCAGGTTTGGTTCCTGGACATAGGAAGTTGTCATGATCCTGGCTGGCTGGGAGGGCTTGGGGCAGTGACTGAGGCATGAAACCGTATTGAAGGTGCTGATCTGTCAGTCTTACTCTTTATGTCTCTTGCGCCCATGAGAAAAATAAATAAACTTTAAAAAGATAAATTTAAAAAAAAAGCAAATTCCCTAAGGCAAACCTGGCTTTATGTTTTGTTCATTTTTAAAAACTGTGATAAAATATACATAACATAAAATTTACCTCCATCATTTTTAATTATTTATTTTATTTCATTTATTATTTGTTTCCCCTTCATTTGCCACAGGGCCCGTGTACTCACCAGAGACAGACACAGCGCCTTAACCACCATGCCACCTGCTGGTCCCCTCTTTAATCATTTGTAAAGTAGAGTTGAAAGTGGCTCAAAGCACATTCAAATTGTTGAGCAACCATCACCACCATCCGGCTCCTGAACTTTCATCTCATAGAACTCTGTACCCAGTGAATACATTAAATACCAACTCCCCATTATTCATTCCCCCAGCCCCTGGCAGCCACCATTCTGCCTCTGTGAATTTGACTTCTCTGGCTACTGTGCTGACTCCCACGTGAGGCATGTATATAAGGAACTCCTGCAGCCTTTGTCCTTTCGTGACCAGCATAGCTCACTTAGCCCGATACAGAATTTTACATCTCTCTTAAATTGCCTTAATCCCAAAAACTTGATATGAAAGTGCATCCAGCTCACAAAGCATGATTGAGCAACCAGACTTGAAAAACATATGCAGATTAAAAGGGAGACGCATGGTGGTCTCTCAGAAATAATTGCAACAAATCAGTGGGAACTGATTTTAGTTTTTGGTGTGTGTTTTGCTTTTTATTAGTAGCCTTTAATTTTTAGAGTAGTTTTAACTTACGGAACAATTGGGCAGAGACTCCCAGGTGTCCCCCCTCTTCCC
>NW_006160024.1:1825973-1847337 GCF_000334495.1 Tupaia belangeri chinensis
ACTGCACATTTTCCCACCCTATTAACATCTTGCAGTAGTGTGGTATATTGTGTTTGCCACTGATGAACAATTATGGACAACATTATTTTTAATTGCCAGAGGACATGCGTACTCGCCAGAGAGACAGAGAGAGAGGGAGAAGGAGAAAGCACACCCCAGGGGAGCGTGGTCACATCGCAGTCTCTCCTACATTTCTCCATCTTGTTGAGATTTGGGGCATATGTTTTACAAGCCACCGGGGCCAGGATTTGAACAGCGGTCGTCCATGTGGGATCCAACTCACTTAACTAGGCTATGGAGCTGGCCCATTGACAACAGTTTTTTTAAAAATAATATTTATTTATTTAATTCCTTTTTTTTTTTATTTGACCAGAGACAGAGAAAGGGAAAGTGAGAAAGCAAGCTGCCAGGTCTGGGACTCGAACTACAGTTGGCCATGTGGGAATCCAGTGCCCTTAGTTACTATATCACCTGCCAACCCTGACAACATTTTTTTTATTGTTAAAATAAAAGCTGTATTTGTATAAAATATAATGATAATAAAATTATGTGTTACAGATCAAATAACTCATGTTGCTTTCACATGCAATAAGTATTATTCGGAATATAAGTATTATGTCCTGATTAATGCAATGAATACTGGCTTTGTACTTTGTCATCTGTTCACTATTATAAGCTTCATTCAGAATATTGGATTGTCAGAAAAGTCATAATGTGTTTTTTCTGTTTTTCTATGCAAAATTGTGTCATGACTTTTCCAACGGCCCAATAGTTTCGTGGCCCTAAAAATCCCCCGTACTTCACCTCTTCATCCTTCCCTTCTCCTCCTCTCTACTCCCAGCCTCTGGTAACCCCTCCTTTACTCTCCCTGCCTTTCTACCTTTTCTCACCTGCAGTTTCAGAGAGTAAAAATAGTAATAATGAAAATAGTAGTAATAGTCAAAACGAGTTTTATTTCCTAGACACTGATGGGTTCAGGGATGGTGAACGATCACAGTTGCTCTTACCTGAGTTGTTGCTCACGCTTAACATTTTCTGTCTTTTCCTTTAGTGGACAACTTTTCACAGCGGGAGATCGAAGAGTTTCTCAGTGAGGCGGCATGCATGAAGGACTTCAGCCACCCAAATGTCATCCGACTTCTAGGTACCTCAGGGAAATGCAGGACTGGGGGACAGAAGAGGCTCGGCTGATCCACTCTGTGGCAGAGGCAAAGGGGAAAAAAAAAATCTCTGGTGCAGAGAAGTTCACACTCTGTATATCCCAGAAGTACCAAGATGTCTCCTGGGGTTGTTTAAATGTAATTCACAAAGTTCACAGAAAAATGCATTGGGGTATAATTTTCTTTTGGTGCGAAATTTTGAAACCCATCTATAGTTTTTTCTTCATCATACATATTTTCCATGAACCTTTTGAAGAGTCCACCTGTATTTTCTGAGAATAATAGTAAAACTGAGTTCTCATTTCTTTTTTTTTTTTAATTATTTTTCATTTAACTTTATTTATTTTAACTTGACCAGGGAAGGACAGAGTGAGAGAGGGAGAAAGTGAGAAAGCAAGCCACCAGGTCCAGGACTCAAACCACGGTCGGCCATGTGGGAGTCCAGCGCCCTTAACCACCAAGCTACCTGCTAGCCCCAGAAAGTGAGAAATCACCCCCCAGGGGGGATGGCCACGCTACAATTCCTTCTCCTCCATTCTCCTCTCGAGCTCTTGGACATGCATGCACACGCGCCCAGAGTGAGTTTAAGTCACCGGGTCCTGGACTCAAACCGCGGTCAACTACATGGGTATCCAGTGACATAGCCATTATGCTAACTGCTGGTCAGTTTTCATTTCTTAGACACTGAAGGGTTCAGGGATAGTTACACTGCCCACAGAATTCTCAGATATTGTGAATTATTAATAAAATAGCTCCCAGTTACTCAAGGCAAGACACAAGAGCCAGGAATGTTATAATTTTTACTGATTTAAGGTTATCCATGAACCAGGTACCAGTGGGGAGAAAGCTGTAAAATAGGCAATTCCATAGTTCATTTTTTAAAAAATTTTTATTTACCTAGTTATTTATTTTAATTTGACCAGAGAGAGACAAGGGGAAAGTGAGAAAGCAAGCCACCTGGACTAGGATTCAAACCGTAGTCAGCCATACAGGAGTCTGACACCTCAACCACTATGCCACCTGCTGGCCCCTAGATCACTTTTAAGAAATAACTTGTTGGGAACCAGCAGTTAGCGTAATGGCTATGTCGCTGGACTCCCACGTAGTCAACCGCGGTTCTCGTCCCGGACCCGGTGGTTTAAAACTCACGCCGGGCGTGTGTGCATGCGTGCCCAAGATCCCGAGAGGAGAATGGAGGAGAAGGGATTGCGGCGTGACCATCCCCCCTGGGGGGTTATTTCTTGCTTTCTGTCTCTATGTCTGTCGCTCTCTCTGTCTGGCGAGTGCACGCACCCTATAGCGAAAAACCTCTCAAAAAAAAAAAAAAAAAAAGAAAGAATTTGTTAACAAAAGTGCCAGTTCGTTTTGTTTTATGATCATGGCACACTGACAGTTTCATGGAACATGACTTAACAATTCCACGAAATGCAATTGTGTTAAATCATGTTTCACTGAGTGTGCCGTAACATGATTTGGTTTTGCAGTTCTCTTAGGTAAAGAATGCCAAAGAGGAGACCGAATATTCATGTATGCCATGTAAGCATAACACTGTTCGAGAGAGAAGAGCAAACTTGAAATAATCGAGTTTTCTGCTGACCTTTTTGTTTTTAACTGTCCTGTAACTAGATACATGATAAATTCTTCCAGCTTCTTTGAAAGTTTTGTATAATTGACATTGCAGAGAAATGTGAAAACGAATATTTGAATATACAATTATGTCAAAGAGACTGTTATTGATTGGTAGCTACTGGCTTTGACAGGCTGTGAGAACAATTGTACTTTGTAACTGCACCAAGGAGTTCAAGGAATTTGCAGGGCCAGGGTCAGGTGACCAGCTCTAGCTCTCGGTGGTGTTGTATCTTCTCATGTAATTGTTAGAGCTCTGGGATGTGGGTTTTACCTACAGACCTTCAAAATTCTTTTAATAGTGGTAAGTATTTGGTTGCAATGAACTTCTTCACATACGTATTTAACTGTCCCATGAAACTAGTTTGCCCTTGAATCCTAACGAAGTCACTACCTCTCAGACTCAGTCTAACAAAAACTCCTAAGTTTCTAGATGGCTCTACTTGTTACACATCGATGTTTGAGAACTCTCCTATGAGGATTAGCATGAATGTGAAAGAAAAAATAGTACCGAGCAGTGGACCCTGTGTGTGTTCCATACTTTAGAACTGAGTATGAGTTAGGAGCCCTGGGGTTTTTTTTAAACTGTTAACTTGGTAGCATATGGTTTCACTTTGCCCATGGTCTCAGGGCTGTTATGGTCACACATAACTGGTGTTACGGTTTTAATTTCAGGTGTATGTATAGAAATGAGCTCTCAAGGCATTCCAAAGCCCATGGTGATTTTGCCCTTCATGAAGTATGGGGATCTGCACACTTACCTGCTTTATTCCCGGCTGGATACAGGACCAAAGGTAACAACCTATTGGCATGGCTTCTGGATAGTTCTCAGGATGTAGGTTACCGAGCTAGTACAATCCCAGAGTCTAACCTCAAAAACGAAGGGGGAGGAGCCAGTAGGTGGCACGGTGGTTCAAGCACTGGTCTCCCACGTGATCAACTGCAGTTTGACTCCTGGGCCTCGCAGCTTGCTTCTTCACTTTCCCTCTCTCTTCTCCATCGCTCTCTGGTGAGCACGTGCCCTCTTGAAAATTGAAAAATAATCATTATAATTCAAATGAATAATTCTTTTAGAAAATGTGTAGAGGGATACGTGTTGTTAGGACACAGGCTGGGCCATGTGGGAGTCCTGGGCTTAATTTCTGGCCAGACGTGAGCCAGGCATGGTGGTGTGTACCTGTAGTCCCAGCTACTGGGAGGCTGAGGCAGGAGGGTTGCAAGTTTGAGGTTGGCCTGGGCAGCAAAGTAAGACTCTTTCTAAAAGGGCGAGGTGTGGTAGCTTGAGCCTGTGATTCCATCTATGTGGGAGGCTGAGGCGGGAGGATTACGACATAGCCAGACCTAGTCCTAAAATAAAAGAGGGAAGGAGAGAACATTGACCTTTGTTCAACTCACTGTGGGCCCAAGGCTTGAAATGTGGCATTGGTCCTTGCAAATATTATTATTCCTGCCTCATGGCAGGAGGAAGCAGCTGGGCCCTCCTAAAAGAAATTTTACAGGCCCAGCTGGTGGCATGATGGTTAAGGTGGCGTGGCTGGCTGTGTGGTGTGAGTCCTAGACCCAGAAGCTTGAAAAAAACACCAGCTAGATGTCCATGTGTGCTCATCATCCCCAGAGGAGGGGAGAAGGAATTGCTGTGTGTTCATCCTTCTTGGGGGATACTTTCTCAGTTTCTCCTTCTCTCTCCGTTTCTGGGAAGTACACATACCCGATAGCCAAAATTAAAAGAAAGAAACCGAAGAAATTTTACAGAGTTTGTGGATTTCATGGATTTCATCCTTTGAAGAGGTGTGCCTGTTTTTTTTTTTTTATGAATAAATACTTTCATGATAATCTGTTGAGATGAGTCACAGTCAGATATGGTAAGCCAAGAGGTTCTCACAACTGATGTTCTCTAAAATATCTGTAACATTTACTCCTGGTGTTGACTTAACAGGCCTGAGGGCTGTGAAGCGCCGCTCATTTGGAATGCAGCTGTGGAGGTAGTGAGGGATCACCTAGGAAACTGAGGACCACAGAGTAAGAGGCTTGTGCTCTTGAGAGTTCATTTTCGCTATTGACTTTAAAGGTTGTAGAGTTAGGACATCATTATCATGGGGGCCACTGCGTCCTTCAATCCTGGGCCTCCTTATCTGAAACAAAAACAATATATGGGTTCAGCATCACTAATCTGAAAATCCAAAATCCAAAGTGCTCCAAAATTCAAAACTTTTTGAGTCCTGACATGATACCATAGTGGGAATTCCACAAAATTCCACACTGACCTGGATCACAGTCAAAACACTGCCATATATAAGTATTGCATAAAATTGTCTCCAGAGGGCCAGCAGGTGGCGTGGTGGTTAGAGACACTGGATTCCCACATGGCCAACCACAGTTCAAGTCCCAGACCTGGTGGCTTGCTTTCTCACTTTCCCTTTGTCTCTGTCTCTTTCTCTCTGGTCAAATTAAAAAATAATAATAACAAATTAAATAAATAAATTAATAATCTCCAGGTTATATGGATAAAGTGTATATGAAATGTAAGCAAATGTTGTGTTTAGACTTCGGCCATCTTCCCAAGATATCTCATTATGTATATGCAAATATTCCAAAATCTGCAGCACAAATGTTCTGGTCCTAAGCATTTCAGACAAGGGATGCTCAGCTCATCTGTCCTTCTGCTGTGTCTCCTGTGGACAGACCCATGGACTGTGAGCTGAGGGGTGAGCTGTGTCCTGCCTGCGTGCCCGCTGAGCCATCTATTCGTCCCACCCTTCACTTGCCTTCTCTGCCTTTTGGAGAAGGCGGTAGTCCTGCAGGCTCTGGTTGGGGCATACCTGCAGAGCCAGGGTGGGGCTGGCCTCTGTCAATAGTCATCTAATATTAGGACAGAAGTCCTTCAAGCCAGCACTGCCCTGGGTCACTGCTACTAAGAGCACAGGCCCTGACTCGGCCACAGTGGCATAAGGGGTAGGGCTACATGGGAGGCCCAGGTTTGGTTCTGGAACCTACCTAAGAACAAGCTGGGGATGGGAGTGCTTGCCTGTAACTCTCACTAACTAGGAGCTTGGGGCAGCAAAACAGTGATATGACAAGACCCTATCAAAAATACCTGTCCCTCGGAAGCCAGATGGTGGTACTGGGTAAAATCCAAAGCTCTCTGAGGTCGACCCACACAGGAGGTTCCAAATTCATGCCTGCAGACCTCCCTGGGTACCCATAAGAAGGCCCCTCGGTCAGGGCTGCTCGGGGTGGGGGGTGGGGAGTGTTTCTCTGTCTCTGTTTTTTTTTTTTTCTCTCTCTCTCTGAAGCAGCAGACTTTTTTGAAGAATATCTCTATTTCCTTCTCTCCTCCTCTGCCCCCTCACTCTCATTAAACTATTAAAAAAAGAAAGAAAGCCAGCCAGCCAGCCAGCCAACCTGGGTCCCAGAAGGAACCATTCAGTCTACTCCTTGGCATTCTCTGACACGCTCCCTGCTCTGTTCCGTTAACTGCAGGACCCTCTAATGAGTAAAATAAGAAACATCTGTTTCTTTCACATCAGTGGCAGCTCCTGGAAAGAATTCTTGTTGCTTACACTGTGTTTTATTTTTTTTTAATTTTTTTAACATTAATTCACTACATTCATTCACTGAGCATCATCACACCATACGAAATGTGATTTCCCATCCAAAATACACTGCATAGTGGCATAATCATACATGTTATCATCAACAAGTAATTTTCCATTTCTCATTTCGTGTGTGTGTGTGTGTTCCCCCCCTTTTCTCACCCTCTGGCATTTCCCACCCTCCTCCCACACTGTCTCTGGTGCCTACAGTTGCTTTCCATTCCTTCCCAACACACACATTTATTGATTCACAAAATATCTTAATTAATCTAACTTTTTTCAATAGCAAGTTCAGCTGCTATATACATATCTGTGAACACATGTTTGACTTTAGGCATGGAACTCTGAGTAGAATGAATATAATATAAAGTAGCACCTAACTGATGCTATATAGCTTACTGCAATCATTAAGTAGATATTTGTAAATATATTTTTTAATTTCAAGAAAAGCAGTTCTAGCTTTAATAAATCAAAATTTTTAAAAAATGCTAAGAGAGCATTGCTTAAAACTTAAAGCCAGAAAACAGGTTGGGATTCTGTTCAAATAGGTACATGAATCTATCAGCAGCTCAAGAGAAGACAAAAATCCTTAAATCTGGAAAACAAAGCAATGTTTTAGTCAAAAGTCATCAGATTCTATTTCACCAGTTCAGTCTCAAATATTTAATCTATCTTCTGTTGTGGTCCAATCTTCCTGTTTAAATTCTGGAAGATAACATACAACTCCAGACTTGTCTCTCCCATTAAGGTGGCCATTTTCTCAGTTGCTATCGAACTCTTATTTCTGTGTGTCTGTATTTAGCTTTCCTGGTATAGCACTCCCATCAAAACTTCTTGGAGAGTTGGTCTGGTGCTGGTAAATTCTTTTAGGTTTTGTTTATCTGAGAATGTTCTTGTCTTTTCTTCCCATATGAAGCATAATCTTGCTGGGTACAGTATTCTTGGTTGAAATTGTTTCCCCCTTAACACTTTGAACATTTTTTCCCATTCTTTCCTTGCTTGCATCGTGTCTGATGAGAGGTCTGCTGTTAGGCTGGTGGGATATCCTTTGTAGGTAATTTGGTGTTTCTCTCTTGTCAATCTTTGCCTTCTGGGATACTAGTTATCCAAATGTTTGGATGTTTGATGGTATCTAGTATTTCTCGTATATTATTCTCATTCTTTTGAGCTATTTTCTCAGTCTTCTTGGTGGATTTTTCTAGACCAGTGATTCTGTCTTCTACATCTGAGATTTGATTTTCTGTATGATCCAGTCTGCTTTTAATACTTTCAAAGGAAGTTTTGATTTCCTGTATTACAGCCTTCATCTCTAACAGCTCCATTTGATTCTTTTTTTATAGCGTATACTTCCTCTTTCAGATTGTACAAGAACTTCCTCACCTCCTGGAAATCATCGTCTCTTTTCTCCTGTATATTCTGGAGTTCGTTGTCTCTCTTCTCTTCCATCTCTGTTAGCTTTGTCACTATGAATAATCTAAATTCTCTACCTGACATTTCCATGTGTTCCATTGTACTGTCTGAGGGTGAAGAGGAGTGAAGAGATGCCATGAGGCTCGTGCAGTTCTTAACCAGAGAAGGCTTTATTAAGTTCATTAATTCATGCAGTCAACAGGCGCTGACTCTGAATGAGGCACTGGCTCTGGGGACACTGGAAGAAACAGCTTGCCCTGTGGAGCTGACACTGCTGGTGGGTGAGGGAGAACAGGAGTCACTCACTCCCAGGACAGAAGGCGATTACGTGCTGTGGGCACAGAGAGCAGAGTGGCCCTAGTTGCCAAACAGGCCAGGCAGAGCACCCCGTGGAAGCGCACTGACAGGAAGAGGAAGGGGTGGCTGGATTGAGCATGTTTGCATCGAGGAACACAGTAGGAACCTCACGGTGGCTTCAGCCAGAAGCTGTGGACTGTGGAGAAGTGTAAACTCAGCTCAAATGTGTGCATCGGAAACACCTCTGGTGAGCCGTAGGATTCATGCACGCTGCATCCCTGGAGAGATTAGTTCACCCGCCATCCGTGGGGAGATGTATTCCCCATCCCTCCCAGTTCATTGGCCCCTCGTGTGGGCTGAAGCAGGATGGGGCCTCATTCCCTCTAACAGGCGTTGGAGCCTGTCACGCTGTCTGGGCAACCTCTTCATTTTAGGGTCTTCTCTTTCTGCCTTTTTACCATGAAATCATAGGATGCAGGATTAAGTTCCCAGACAGAGGCTGCATGGAGTTGTTTTCTAGCGATGCTGAGAGTGAACTTCATCCATCTTTCTCCCTATCATGAGGCCACCTATGCTCAGAATCACAGAACTTCTCAGGAATCGGTGTGCTCACCCTCGCAGCATCCCTCAGAAGGGCGGCCACCCTTGCCCCAGATCTCTCAGCACGGAGAAACCAGACAGACACACCGCCTCAGACTGAATTGCCCCGACCTCCAGCATGTAGCCCGCAGGTCACAGGTGATGGGTAGAGGTAAAATGAACTGGAATAATAAAAAGCAGTGAGCACAGGGGGAGTCTGCTTAGAAAAATACCAGGCCTCATCCCAAGGGACAAGTCAGTCTGCAGACACAGTCCCTTGTTTAAAACGTTGAGAAGGCAGTTCAAACCAACAGCGAGGCCCAGGTCAGGGTCTGCGCATCCAGGAGCTCGTCTCGTGCCCCGCTGTCCTTGTGGCCCTTTATGCCTGTGGGTGCTGGAGGGGAGGGGATTTGTACTTTGCTTTTTATTTCCTTTTACTAGTTCTGTTCTTGCCAGGGAAGGTCTCAGTGACCTGAACAGGAGAACAAGCCCCTCTCTTTTTTCTAGTCCTGCCCGTGGGCTGCAGGCTCAAAGGTATTCCTGTTCTCTTCCATATGGTTTCTCTTAAGGCTCTCACTAGCACCGGGGTTAACCACCGAGACAGGAAATTACGGCCAGTCTCAAAGCCATTATACAACCACTGAGGCTCCTCCAGAGAGGTAAGAGGCCGAATCCAAAGTAGGGAGCCTTTATAGAGATGGCTGAGCTTTTCCCTTTTCTTTTTCCCTTCAAACGAAAGACAGCAGAATGATAAGAAGCCTGGAAAAGAAGGAAAAAGTACTCACAGTTCCCAATATGTCAGCGTGTCAACATTGGCCTCTCATGTTTACCACATCTGCCCAAGGGACAACAGCGGCTAGCGTTTCTCAGCCATTTCATGTGAGCCAGCCTGCGTTTTACTTTGAGAATTTAGTTTTCTTTTTTCTTTTCCTCTCTCTCTCTCTCTTTTTTTTTTTCTTTCCAATTTGCTACAGAGCACATGCGCTCACCAGAGAGAGAGAAAGTGAGAAAGCAAGACCTTGAACTGAGGTCGGCCATGTGGGAGTCCAGCACCTTAACCACACCCTGCTGGCCCCCCTAGCTGTGCTTTTTAAAGTTCTGTGCATTTTATTCATGACAGAGAGTGTGCACACCCATGAAGAGAGACAGAGGGAGGGGCTCTGGCGACAAGATGTGGTTCTGCTGAGATCCCCTTTTCCCAGCCTTCCAACTTGTCAGGATTCAGCATGTTTTGGGGCCGACCGGGAGTCCAAACCCACAGTCAGCCACGTGACTTCCAGCGCTGCAGGACAAGACTGTGCCATCTAGTCTGGACCCAGCCTCTTTGCCCATGTGTTAATGCATGAATGGCACAGTAGCCCGAGGGAGTAGTGACTAATAGGACCTCAGGGGGAGAAACTGAATCACAGAGTGGGCAGTGGTGGATGCAGAAACGGCCCCCTGACCTAGAACCCTGGGCCTTCAGCTCTCCTCTGATCACCCCACTCTGTACATCCCTCCCTGACAGGGTAACCCCTAGAGAGATCACTGTGAGCAGTTGCACCCCATCTTCTTTATGGATTTTGTTTTTGTGTTGTTTTGTTTTTTAATTTTGCTATAGGACACATGCACTTGTTAGAGAGAGACAGAGTGAGAAATCATCACCCAGGGGGATAGCCATGCTGCAGTCTCTTTTCCATTCTCCTCTCAGGATTTTGGGCATGCACACACACGTGCCTGGCGTGTTTGCCAAGCCTCTGGGTGCAGAACTTGAACCATAGAGTCAGCCATGTGGGATCCAGCCTTTTGAACCACCTCTCCACCTGCCTGGCCCTAGATTTTGTTTCTCATTGTTGGCTGATCTACTCACATTTAATTTTCTGATATATTATATAATTTTCCAAATAATTTGGGAAGTGCGATAGGAATTTCATGTTGTTATATAAGAGTGCATTCTGTAGTTTAAAAAAAAAAAAAGAAAAAAGGGGACCAGCCGTTAGCATAATGGCTATGTCGCTGAACTCCCATGTAGCTGACCTCAGTTCAAGTCCCGGACTTGGTGGCTTAAAATCACACCGGGTGTGTGTGCTTGTGTGCCCAAGATCCTGAGAGAAGAAAGGAGGAGGAGGGATTGTGGCACGGCCATCCCCCCTGAGGGGAGATTTCTCACTTTCTATCTCTCTATCTCTCTCTGTCTTTCTGGCAAGTGCACGCGCCCTATAGCAAAAACCTCTCCAATACATACATAAATAAATAAATAAATAAAATTTTTAAAAAGAAAAAAAGAATAAAAACATACCGAGCTGTTGGATGGCCAACAATTGTCTATTTTTCTTTCTTTTTTTTTTTTAAAGAGATATTTTGGGCACATGCACCAGAGGTACAGAGAGATAGAAAGCAAGAAATCATCCCCCTAAGGGGGACGGCCATGCCACAATCTCTTCTCCTCCATTCTTCTCTTGGGATTTTAGGCACACATGCATGTGCGCTCAGCATGAGTTTTAAGCTGCCAGGCTCAGGACTTAAAGTGCAATCAACTACGTGGGAGTCCAGCAACGTAACCATTATGTCATCTCCTGGTCCCCAACAATTGTCTCTCTTTACTTATGAAGCTTAATTCTCCTCATTTTTGTGGACCTCTGTGCAAATATAGTGAGCTTCATATTGGGTATCTTTCTTGAATCTTTGTAGAAGAAAACTAGATAGACCATTTATATCCTTTCTAAAATATTTCTTAAGTTGTTACATAATAGAGTGTGCCTCTCTGTCCTTTTCAGCCTATAGTTCTGTGCATTTTCACATAGAGGTTCATGTGCCCATAATCACAGAAAGGATACAGAACAATTCCATCACCCAACAAAACTTCCTCTTTCTACCCATATAGTACCACCTCATACACCTGTGGCTGACCTCGTACCCGCAGATCTGTTCTCCAGCTCATTTCTCAAGCCGCTGGATCTAGGACTTGAACTGTGCAGTCAGCCATGTGTGATCCAGCTTCTTAACCACTACACCATAAGCTGACCCAGAGTTGTTGGTTTTCTTATGTTAAGTTTTTAGGGGTTTTAAAAGAATTATTTATTATCATTATTTTTCAATTTTGACCAGAGGAAGAGAAAGGGAAAGTGAAAAAGGAAGCCACCAGGTCTGGGACTCAAAGCAAGGTCAGCCATGTGGCAGTCCAACACCTTAACCACCATGCTACTTACTGGTTAAGTTTTGAGAGTTCTTTATATAGTCTAGATAAATTTCTTTTTTCAATATGTGATGTACAAAGATTGTTTACACAGTTTGTAGCTTATCTTTGCATTAAAAGTCCAGAGCCAGGTGGTGGCACAGTGGTGATATAGCTAGATCCACAGGGGAGAGGTCCTGGGTTTGCATCCTGGGACTTCCTTGATCACACGGTGCACACATGTGCCCGTGACCCATGGTGACTGAGATAGATTGTTGCATGAGGATCCTGTTAGGGGTCCTTGTCTTTGTCTTTCTCTGTGTGTGTCTCTTTTTTCTCTCATGGAAGAAACTTGGATAAACTTAAAAAAACTCTTTTCCAATTCATCAGCTTTTTTTCTTTTATCAAACATAATTTTGCTACCTTGTCTAAGAACTCTTCTTTTCCTTCTCCTGGTAAAAATTATTTTCTCCTGTTTTCATCTAAAATTGTAATTTTACATGTTACATGTAAGTGTGCGTGATGGTTTTGAGGTTTGTTTTTTTTTTATAGACTTTGAGATTTAGTTCAAGGCTTTGTGTTTTCTTTGCATATAGATGACCAGTAGCATTTGTGAAAGGCCTATCCCTAATCTATTGAATTGTTTTTGCACCTTCATGGAAAAGCAATTGGCTGTGTATGTATATATTCACACATATATGTACATGTATACATACACACACGTATGTATATTAGAATTGTATCATTTTATTAATTATCATTATTATTATTTTAATTTGCTATAGGACACATACACTTACCAGAGAGAGAGTGAGAAAGCAAGCCACCAGATCCAGGACAAGAACCACCACTGACCATGTGGAGTCCAGGGCATTAACCGCCATGTCACCTGATGACCCCTTGGCTGTACATTTTTGAGCTTTATTCTGTTCTCTTAAACTCTGTGCTCACCCTTTGCCCCACCTCACTGTCTAGATTACTATACTACGGTTTTATTTAAGTCTTAAAGTCATGTGGTATGATTCCTCTTACTTTATTCTACTTTTTCAGAATTATTTTGGCTATTCTAGTTTTATTGCCCTTACATATAAATTTTACAATCAGCTTTTCTATGTCTACCCAGAGTTCTGCTATGATCTCATATCGTTTTGAACAAAATAACAAGTGAGGGAAATAGGTACACGGCGTTTTGCTGACTCGGGAATTGTTTCTGTTTGCAAAATTACAAGTTTATCTTCAGGGACAGGAAATAACTTCCAAGTGTTACAAAAAGGAATGTATTTTGTATTTTGATACTTATTAGCCACAGATAAAGATGAAAGACATAAAGTATTATATATGGACAAACTAGAAAATTAGAACTTTTATTCAAAGCTTTCCTTTGCTGCATGGTCTGTCCATTCCCTGGGACAGAACCTGTTGTTCTTGCTAGTGAACCAAAGCAAGGTCTCCGTGTACACAAAAGCGCTTTTCCAGCAAGGCCTGGGTACTGGGCCCCAACTGCCATTCTGTCATTTGGGAGAATAGCACCCCTGGAGGTGGGCAGGGCAGTAGGCAGGTGATGGGATGCAACCCCAGTTCTTGCAGTCTCCCATCACATGTGCATCAGAGATATGAACAACCTGCTCAGGAGTTTCAGGGAAAAACAGATTACTAGAGAAATTTAAAAGATGTTTCACATTGCCATCATGATTGGGGTCAAATTATGGGATCTGTAACAGGAAGAATGTAAAACAAAACCCAACACAAAATGACCTAAAAAAGGAGATACTGGCTCTCCCGAGATAAAGGTCAGTTCTGTCCTGGGCGACATCACTGAGTGTCTGGAATTGCTCCACCTCTCTGCTCTTCCATCACAGCCCGGTGCCCCACGTGGTTACGGGGTGGCAGCAACTCTTCCAGGCATTGCATCCTCACACATCAGCCTCTGGACACAAAAGAGAGAAACCTGCCTTTCGTCTCTTCTGTTTCTCTCCTTCCTTCCTGGAACAGTGTTTTTGTTGCTTGCTCATTTTTCAGATTTATTGAACAAACAAACAAATAAACAAAAAAACACAGGGGCCAGCAGGTGACGTGGTGGTTAAGGCACTGGACTTCCACGTGGTTGACAATGGTTCGAGTCCTGAACCTGGCAGCTTGCTTTCTCTCTCTCTCTCTCTCTGCCTCTCTTGTCAAATTGAATAATAACAGTAATAACAAATGAAATTAAATAAATCATTCTTTTTTAAAAAAAGCACACTATAGGGACCAGCAGTTAGCGTAATGGCTCTGTCGCTGGACTCCCACTTAGTCCACTGCGGTTCAAGTCCCGGACCCGGTGGCTTAAAACTCACGCCGGGCGCGTGTGCGTGTGTGCCCAAGATCCCGAGAGGAGAATGGAGGAGAAGGGATTGAGGCGTGGTCATCACCCCTGGGGGGTGATTTCTTGCTTTCTATCTCTCTGTCTCTCTCTGTCTGTCTGGCGAGCGCACACGCCCTGTAGCAAAAACCTCTCAAAAAAAAAAAAAAAAAAAAAAAACACACACACACTGTGAATCCAAAGTCATAAAGATTTACTGCATGTTTTCTTCCCTTTTTTTGAGAGAGTTTTGCTATAGGGCACGTGTGCTTGCCGGAGAGACAGAGAGATAGAAAGCGAGAAATCAGCCCCAGGGGGAATGGCCACACCACAATCCCTTCTCCATTCTCCTCTCAGGATTTTGGGCACGCACACACACGCACCTATGGAGAGCAGCTGGTCTGAAAACATGTGGCCTGTAGACACATGCAGAAACATGCTTAAGCTACTCAAGCAGGGCTCTTGAGAAGCACTTACATACGAGAACAGTATCTGCCTGCTGTCAGTGGTTGTCTTCCTGTTGTTGATACCCAGTACCCGTTATTGCCCAGTATCTGGCTAAACGAAGTCACATGCATTTATTAGATTGCCCCCCCAAAAAATCAGAGAAATTATATGGCGAAGCTACTCAAGCAGGGCTCTTGAGAAGCACTTACATACGAGAACAGTATCTGCCTGCTGTCAGTGGTTGTCTTCCTGTTGTTGATACCCAGTACCCGTTATTGCCCAGTATCTGGCTAAACGAAGTCACATGCATTTATTGCCGCCCCCAAAAATCAGAGAAAGTATATGGCGCCAGTCATTTTCACATCTTCAGATGATTTACATGAAAAAACAACTGGCTTTGTATTCCACTTCCTTTTCCCCTATTCCCTTTGCATCCCATTTTCCCCTGCCCCCATTTTCTGCCCCTTAAAAGAATAAACCTGAGGCTGGTTCTGGTCACATCTTCTCCATCAAAGAAGCCGTGCCCACCCAGTCCTCGCTTTTCTATACCTGTATGTCGTCGCGCATTTGTTATTGCATCTATTTCTAATTCACAGCCTTCCCCACTCAGATTGGCCACGCTGCAATTCCTTCTCTTCCATTTTCCTCTCAGGATCTTGCGCACGCACACACATGCCCCTGGCGTGAGTTTAAGTCAACAGGTCTGGGACTCAAACTATGGTTGACTACATGGGAGTCCAGCAACATAGCCGTTACGCTAACTGCTGGTCCCGATCCATCTTTTTTTAAAAAAAATTATTTAATTTTATTTGTTTTCTTCTTCTTTCTTCTTTCTTCTTTTTCTCCTCCTCCTCCTCCTCCTTCTTATCACTTGAGTTAACTTTTGTATATAGAAGTCCAATTTCATTCTTTTGGATGTGGCTATTGACTTGTTCCAGAATCATTTTTTGTTGAAAAAACTATTCTTTCCCCATTGTCGATAGTCTTTTCTTTCTTTCTTTCTTTTCATTTATTTATTTGTGTTTTGTTTTGGTTTTTGGTTTTCGTTATAGGGTGCATGCACTTGCCAGAGAAAGAGAGGGAGAAAATGAACTCGTCCCCCCCCATGCCACAGTCACTTCTCCAGTCTCCTCTTGGGACTTTGGGCACATGCATGCACACACCAGGCAATATTTACAAGACACTAGATCTGTGGTTCGGACTGCACAGTCAGCCATGTGGGATCCAGTGCCTTCGCCTCCACGCCACCTGCTGGCTCCCCATTGTCAGTAGTCTTAACCACCTTGCTAAAAGTCAGTTGGCTAGGGAACAGACTTACTCCTGGTTTCCACATTCTATTCCATAGATCTGTATGCCTACCCTCATATCAATACCATACAGTCTTAATTATAGTTGCTTTGTAGTAAATTTTGAAAATGCATCTTCCAGTTGGTCCTTATTCAAGCTTGCTTTTGCTATTTTGGGCTCTCTGAGTTTTCATGTTTTAGGGTCAGCTTTCATTTTCTACAAGGAAGCCAGCTGGTATTCTGATAGGGCTTACGCTGACTCTGTGGATTGATTTGGGAAGTATTGCCATCATTGGAATATTAAACCTTCCAGTCTGTGAACACACGATATCTTTCAATGTGTTTAGATCTTTAATTTCGTTCAACAATTTTTAGTTTTCAAAGTGTAAGTTTTACACTCCTTTGTTAAATTAACTTTATTATAATATATTATATAGTATATTATAATTCTATTGTAAATGAAGTTGTTTTTTTTTAATTCCCTTTTCAGAGTATTCATTGATACTGTATAAAGATATCATTTGTTTTTGTATACCCATCTTATATCTTGTATCTTTGCTGAACTCATTAATTGTACCACACAATTACTTTTAAATGACGTTCGGTCATATTCTCCAAGAATAACATAATTGTTTAGAAAAAAAATAGCACAAATGGATAGCACCTAGCTCATGCCTTCATGAATGACAGCAATTTGCAATTTCTCAGGACTCAAATCCTTTCCTGGAAATTAACATCCAGAGAAAACAAATGTCCCAAATATACAGAAGGATTTGCTTGCATGTTTTTTAAAACAACTCTCTTTCTTAAGGGTACAGATAATTAAAGCACTTCATTTATATGTGCAGTGTGTAATTGACATGTATCTTGCTTGGGAAATCTAAATCATTTAAAATACAGAAAACTCCTGTTTTATGGAGAATAAGCTGTGACAAACTCAGTGCCTGGGGAGGGCATATCGTGGGCGTACCCATTCATAATAGCCAGGAGCTTGGGGTAAACCCTTTAATTTAGGGCAGTTACTGCGCTCAAACCTTGAGTTACTATATGGACGTCTCCTCAGTCGTGATCCCCGTCACCAGCTCTGACAGTGCAGGTTTACTAACAGTTGTCTAGCTTGACTTCTGTAACACAGAGGAAACACCAGTCTGCTGAAACTTACAGCAGAGCCTTAGAGAGACAGAATGAAAATCCCTGAGTATATATTGTGGTACTTGGTCCTAAGATAAGAGGTGAAGACTATCCTAATTTCTACCTAGAAAAAAGTATCTTTCAAAACATTTCCAAGTAAAATGATGGCAGATCATTTGGAAACAGCCCCTCTGAAATGATTTTTTGCCCCTACCGCATTAGACGACACTCTCTTCCTACATACACAACCCCACTCCCGTTAAAGCCAGGGTGCTGCTTCTCCTCTGCATGACCTGGGCTGTCTGTCTCACTGCCACCCAGCAGGATAGGGAGGATCGTGTTCAACTTCTTATCTTGTGGGAAGGAACAGAATGTTATTCACCATGAATTCTTGTAAACACAAGGAGAAGAGACTGACACTTGCTAAACGTTTTAGGGTGTTTCTTTTTTTTTTCTTATCCCCTTGTTTAAACCTTATTTGTGATATTAGTGACATGGAAATGAAAGATCTGTTTCCCTGGGTCACTACCACACCTCAACAAATAAAAACTCATGTCTCCCTACTCCAGATGAAAATAACTTGCCACACTTTCTTTTTAAGACATAGTTCTTTGTTCTTGTGTCCTCTATTCCCAGCATATTCCTCTGCAGACATTGCTGAAGTTCATGGTGGATATTGCCCTGGGAATGGAGTATCTGAGCAACAGGAATTTTCTTCATCGAGATTTAGCGGCTCGAAACTGCATGTAAGAGTCCTGAGACATCCTGGAAAGTTGTTTGATCTTTGCAGGGGTGGGGAGACAGCCTGTTAAATATGGAGGGAGGGGGCCGGTTCTGTGGCATGGTGTCAGTGCCATAGCTCAAGAGAAGCTGGATCTTATACGGTAGCCATGGTTCAAATCCCCAGCCTGATATGCCAGAACACACTGGGCACCTGCACAAGCGCTCGGGATTCGATGACTTGGAGGACTGGAGGAAGGGGATTGCCATGGGACCAGACCCTGTGGAGGGTCCTCCCCCCATCTCCAGTATCACTCTGATGAGTGTATACACAGACACACACACACACACACACACACACACACGCACGCACACACACATTGTCATAAGTAAAGAAAAGAGAAATACGAAGGGAAGCCAGTTTTGGAAGGGGGTGATATGGCTTACTCTGGGGATGGGATCTCCCTGGCCCTGTTATGACTGGGGTTTGGATTGAAGCTTCTCGCTGCCTCCGCCTCTGCCTCTGAGGGTTTCTTTGGCCTCCCAAGTTTTCTCCTATGAGTACTTTTTTTTTTTTTTTTTTTTTCACACACTCACTCTGCTAGTTTGAGATCCTTCTCCACTTCCATCAGCTAGCTCGGCACAGGGTTGTATGTAAGTTAACTAATTAGTCATGAAGACATGAAGAGAGCCACAAACGTTGTGTCCCTAAGTTTTCATAAGACTTCCTCGTGCAGAAGTCTGGTACTTTGAATATACAGAAGCTTTCCTTTCATGGCAGACAAGGGCCTCTTACATAAGAACTTCGGACACCAGTCTTCCCATTTCTTCAACTTGCTTCAGCACAGCCATTATCTGCTGAAAATCTTCAAAAACAATAACTATTTTTTTATTTCAAGTGTGCTATTGTGAGAAGAGGGAGTGGTCCTTAAATGCATTGTTGTCATTTGTTTTTCTTGGTGGGAGATGTGACAATGGGACTTCCTCCTCACTTCTCCTGGGCTCTTATCCCTTTCACCTAATTTTTGAAAACCTCAAAGGGGTTTTAGTTTTGTTAACTGTTTACTTAGATGCTTTTCTGCCATTGAGAGAAAAATCGTAAAATTTTTCCCCCTAATATTTCCTTTTGTTTTTCCCATCAGATAGGGTGACCAGTGGCCCTGTTTGCCTTGGACAAAGAAGTTTGCCAGGATGTAGGACTTGGAGTTTTCAAAGCCAGTGTCCGGCAAACAGGGACAAGTTAGTCTGTACCTATCCCTTCTATTCCTTTTCCTCCTCCTCCTTGTTGTATAGGATCTTTTTTATTTTTTTATTTTTTTTTTTTAAGAAAGATTTTTACCACAGGGCATGTGTACTTGCCAGTGATACAGAGACAGACAGACAGAAAGTGAGAAACCATCTCCCGGGGGGATGACCACACCACAGTCCCTTCTCCATTGTCTATTCTGGATATTCTGGATTTTGGGCCTCTGGATCCAGGACTTGAACCACGGTTGACCATGTAGGTGTCCAGCACCTTAACCACTATGCCACCTGCTGGCTCCATCTAGGATCTATTTTAACAGCTTAGACTACAAATGTAATTATATCCCTTTAATTTTCCAGTGAATTCCTCATGCACTCACCTGGCCCTCTTAGCAAGCCATCGGGTGTCTCCTTCTTGCAGCGTGTGTACTCTGGCCCACAGTTTTTTCTACTCCTCCTGTGCCTCTCTGTTCTCTCCAGGTGTCCCATCCCCTGTGTACAGGTGCCCTTGCTGGTCCAGGTCCCCACACAGACCAGAGGAGTGTGAGTCTCTATCCCTCTGACTCCCTCTGCCTTACTCTGCCATTGGTCCCAAAGCAGGCCCCTCCTAGGCTGATGGGGTCTCCATCTTTTGCTCTCACCGTGAGTGTCTCAGCGGCCTCTGATGCAGACCTGTGGGATCAGGTTTTGCTTCTGGGCTGCTGAGGACGTGAACCCACTCTCCAGGTTGCGAGATGACATGACTGTCTGCGTCGCGGACTTTGGCCTCTCTAAGAAGATCTACAGTGGTGATTACTACCGCCAAGGCCGCATCGCTAAGATGCCTGTGAAGTGGATTGCCATAGAGAGTCTGGCAGACCGAGTCTACACTAGCAAGAGTGACGTGGTATGTACACAGCTTGGCTTCGGGGCCGCACCTTGCAAAGGGGAGGGAACGCTGAAAGAGGTGACTTCACTGGTGTTGCAAGACGTTTTACTCATCGATAAACTGAGGATGTAGAGCATGCTCAGACCTTTGTCTTCTTTTTTTAAAGAATTATTTCTTTAATTTTATTTACTATTATTATTTTTAATTTGCTGCAGAACATATGCACTGACCAGAGAAAGAGAAAGTGAGAAAACAAACTACCCAGCCCAGGACAGTTGGCCATGTGGGAGTCCACTGTCTTTAACCACCATGCCATCTGCTGGCTCCTGTTTTTTTTTTTATTACTTTTTGAAATTATGATTTCTAGTTTACATATAATTGAGGTATATTTTTGTGGGCTACAGTGTTTTTTAAAGCATGTATACAGTATATAACAATCAAATCAAGAATATGCCCATATTCATTTTCCCCAACATTGAGCATTATATTATGTTGTACACATTTGTTAATAGTTTTACCAGCTTTATTTTTTTAAATATATATTAAATTGTCCTTTTTTTTTTAAATTTTGCTATAGAGCACATGCACTTGCCAGAGAGAGAGAGACAGTGAGAAGTCACTTCCACGGGGATGGCCACACTGCAGTCCCCTCTCCACTATCCTCTCAGGATTTTGGGCACACATGCACATGTGCCCTGGCTTGTTTTTCAAGCTGCCAGGTCCAGGACTCTAACCACATAGTTGGTCAGGATCAGTCCAGCTGCTTTAACCACTATGCGAGCAGCTTTTAAGAGTTTTTTTTTTTTTTTTTTTTTTTTTGTCTCAGGGCTCACTGGAAAGAGACAGAGACAATGAGAGGAAAAGTAATATATCACCCCCCAGGTGGCTACGCCATAACCCCTTCTCCTCCATTCTCCTCCCAGGATCTTGGGCATGTACGCACATGCACTTGGCATGATTTTCAAGCCACTGGGTCTGGGACCCAAACCTCCTGTCTTTTGTTTCTTGCCGGATAGTTTAAGTCACACAGAATAGTAGATTCTGGTGAAGCATTTGACATTCAGGAATCTATTCTTTGCATAAACCCTTACTTTTTTTTGGGGGGGGGGGAGAGATTTTCACTGTAGGGCACGTGCGCTCGCCAGACAGACAGAGAGAGACAGAGAGACAGAAAGTGAGAAATCACCCCCAGGGGGGATGGCCACGCCGCAATCCCTTCTCCTCCATTCTCCTCTTGGGATCTTGGGCACGCACGCACACGCGCCCGGCGTGAGTTTTAAGCCACCGGGTCCGGGACACGAACCGCGGTCGACTACGTGGGAGTCCAGCGACATAGCCATTACGCTAACTGCTGGTTCCCAATAAACCCTTACTTTATTCCCATTTTTTCTTTGCTATAAAATGATGACTGATTGTCCACAACTAAGATATTTCATACTTCATTAAATCAAATGAGTTCATCCAATTCTTTGGATTCAGGTGCTGTATAGTTAGTCCCTTGACCTGAGAT
>NW_006160024.1:1847368-1875022 GCF_000334495.1 Tupaia belangeri chinensis
AATACCTTACCCAGAGTGGAGTAGAACATTTACAGTTTCAGTGTATGACTAGGCTGCCTTTGGCCAAACTTCCCAGAACAGCTTTCATAAAAATGGGGACTGTGACACTGCCACCCCACGTATTGCCGTGTTGGGAAAGCAGCGAGTCTCACACATAATTGCTGGCTTTGTGCACGATCATACGGGCTTTAAGGAAATGACCTTTCCCAGTGAAAAAGTCCATTCAGCCTTGTGGAGCGACTTGCATCCTAACTCACTGTTGCTTTGTCCCCAGTGGGCATTTGGCGTGACCATGTGGGAAATAGCGACCCGGGGAATGACGCCCTACCCCGGAGTCCAGAACCATGAGATGTATGACTATCTCCTCCACGGACACAGGCTGAAGCAGCCCGAGGACTGCCTGGATGAACTGTGAGTGAGCGTCTCCATGTCACCATGTGCTCTGTGTGGGGCAGCCATGTGGGTCTGCAAAGACCTGGGGAAACAGCCCTGGGGGAGGGTTACAATGTGCAGAGGGTAGGCACTTGCAAACACCCCAGGACAGGAGCCATTCCTGTGAGTGATGGCGTGTGACATTTCTAGTCAGCCCAATTGGCTTACTCACCCAAAAGGCTTCAGCCTCGATTGATGGGTGCTATCAAGACCACCTAAAACACGTCTTAAAATTTCTTAAGCACCATTGATGGTGTGTTAGGTACCTGAGTAACTCCTACCCTCTTCAGTCCAGTTAGCCTTTTCTCATGTACACCTTGTCAAACACACAGTCAGGAATCTCCTACCCTAGGACACTGAGAAATCTATGCCAGTGACTTTGGGAGTCATCAGACTTGCTTGGGGGACATTCTGACAATGTGGTGCCAAGAACTGCGATGGTTTTGATACAAAGGAGACCCAGGAAGGTGTGGGTTTTTTTTTTTTTTTTTAATATTTGTTTTCAGCATGTGCACTCACTGGAAAGAGACAGGGAGTAGGGAGTGGGAAAGGAGTGAGAAAACACCTACCAGAAAGGAAAGGCCACATTGCAATCCCTTCTTAACTCCATTCTCCACTCAGGATTTTGGGCATGCACACACATGTGCCAGGCGTGTTTTTCAATGCCAGGTCTGAGACTCAGACCACGCAATTAGCCATGTGGGATCCAGCCACTTTAACCACCACACCACCGGCTGGCCACCTTGAAAGATGTGGTTTAAAATTCCCTGGAAGCCCATGCGCTTAGCCAGGTATGGAGGCTCCACACCCTAGTGCATGCGGGACCACGGTGTGCACATGCTGTCCCAACAGGCCCCTCTTTGTACATAAGCCAGGCAGTTGGGGAAAAGGTCCAGACCTTGGGGTCAGGCAAGCCAGGCTCTGCCTCTTAGCTAGCCACAGGTGTAGTAGTGACACCTGACCTAACCTCTCTGTACCTCCTGTTATCACCCACAAACAACGCGTAGCCATGTGTTCTTCAAAGGTGTCGCAAAGGTTAAACAAAGAGGGTATCCACAAAGCTCAGCCCATAAGAGGCATGCAAAACAGGTGTGCACATGATGGTGTCAATGATTTATTTTTTTTAAGAATTATTTTATTTAACTTTATTTATTTGTTTGTTTGTTTATTTTTATTTGACCAGAGAGGGACAGAGAGAGAGGGAAAGTGAGAAAGCAGGCCGCCAGGGTCAGGACTTGAACCGCAGTCAGCCTTGTGGGAGTCCAGCGCCCTTAACCACCATACCACCTGCTGGCCCCAGATGGCGCCAATTATTAACAACATCATTACAAATTGATCTCCCCCAAGCACCTTGTTGACCTTTTCAAAATAATCTTGTGTAGCTTGGTTATTTGAACCTAACGGTGCGTCTCCTCCCTGTGTAATAAGGGCCATGGGAGAGGGACATTCTCACCGTAGTTAGCAATTCCAGGACGGCCTGCCAGAGTACTAGTTCAGGTGAGCAGGTGCAGAGACTCCTCCCCCACCACACACACACACACACACACACACACACACACACACACTCTGGCCCCGCTGCTTCACATGGGAGAGAGCGTCCAGGTCATTCTCACACAAGCCTCCCAGGTCTCCCCTCGGCCAAACAGAGGGAAACTGTTGATCAGAGCCTCACCCAGCTCGGTGGTGGTGGTGGTTGGTATTGTGGTTGTAGATGTAGAACATTAAGAACAGAAACAAACACTGTCAGTCCTTGAAAGGCATCGTGACATCCTAATTAGATTAGCTCTAGGGTTTTACGGTGTTTTTTAAAGGAGCAATTCCAGGACGGCCTGCCAGAGTACTAGTTCAGGTGAGCAGGTGCAGAGACTCCTCCCCCACCACACACACACACACACACACACACACACACACACTCTGGCCCCGCTGCTTCACATGGGAGAGAGCGTCCAGGTCATTCTCACACAAGCCTCCCAGGTCTCCCCTCGGCCAAACAGAGGGAAACTGTTGATCAGAGCCTCACCCAGCTCGGTGGTGGTGGTGGTTGGTATTGTGGTTGTAGATGTAGAACATTAAGAACAGAAACAAACACTGTCAGTCCTTGAAAGGCATCGTGACATCCTAATTAGATTAGCTCTAGGGTTTTACGGTGTTTTTTAAAGGGGTCATGTTAGTGCTATGTTAACTTCTGAAAACAAGGAAGCATTTCATTCAAACAGTATTGACAAGAGCAGTACTGACGGCTGCAGTTTTCTTAGCCTTCCCTGTGTGCCACGAGAAGTTGGTGTCTACAGTGGTTATGCTGGGTCTTAGCAAGGTCTAAGCTGTGTCACATTGTGGTTTTCATGTTTCACAGTGAGCCCGAACAAGGGAATGCTGAGTTGGGTTTCTCTGAGGTTATTTCGGGGGCAGAGTTGTAGAGTCAGCACACACGGTGGCTGGGGAGTCAGGCGGAAGCAGACAGACCTGCGGTCCCCATGTTCCTGCTGGCTCCCTGGCCGGGGGAGCGGAGGCAGCTGTGGCCAGCCGCTGGTGGGCCAGGCCACCTTCTCCATCTCTTGCTGCTGGAGGTGGCAAGCATCAGCATCCCCATGCAGGCCTCCGTGCGTCCATTCTGGGGCAGCTGTTTTTTAAAATAATGAAAACAGTAGTCTCCCCGTATCACAGGTTTTGCTTTCTACAGTTTCAGTTACCCATGGTCAATTGGGGGGGGGGGAATATTAAATGGAAAATTCCAGAAATAAATCATTTATAAGCACGTCATTCCGAAGAGTGTGAGGAAATCTCACGCCTCCTCCCGTGATAGTCCCATGTCCTGCCTGAATTACCCTTTGTCCAGTGGACCCATGAGTCATGTAGTAGCCATCTCAGTTTAAAGAAGCAGACCGGTAGGGGTCAGTGCTATCTGCAGTTTCAGGCGTCCACTGGGTTCTTGGAACCCTGTAGGTAAGGGCAGCTACTCCGATTCCAAGCTTTTCATCTAGGCTTGCCATCAGAAAGAGTTGAAATGAATTCACTTGTTTTTAAAAAGTCAGCTCTTGAGACCTGCAGATGGCATAATGGTTACATTGCTGGACTCCCATGTATTGGACTGCAGTTTGAAACTCATGCTGGGCACATGTGCACGCATGCCCAAAATCCTGAGAGGAGACTGGAGAAGAGAATGTGTCATGGCCCTCGCCCGTGGGGGTAATTTGTCACTCTCTGTCTCTCTATCTCTTTGGCAAGTGCACACGCCCTATAGCAAAAATCTCTCTTAAAAAAAAATGAAATAAAAAAAATAAAGTCAACTCTTGCGGCCGGTAGGTGGCATGGTAGTTAAAGGTGCTGGACTCCCACGTGGCCAACTGCAGTTCGAGTCCAAGACCTGGTCACTTGCTTTCTCATTTTTCCTCCCTCTCCCTCTTTCTATGTCTCTCTCTGGTGAGCACACATGCCCTATAGCAAAGTTTTTAAAAATAATAATAATAAATAAAATTAAATAATTCTTTTTTTAAGAATTATGTATTTAATTTTATTTATTCATTCATTTATTTTAATTTGACCAGAGACACACACAGAAAGAGGGAGAATGAAAGCCACCAGGTCCAAGATTCAAACCATGGTCAGCCATGTGGTAGTGTCCAGCGCCCTAACCACCACGCCACCTGCTGGTCCCCAAAATTGAATAATTCTTAAGAAAAACAGAAGAGTCAACCTTGAGAGCTATGACGGTGTAGATCAGAGTGCCCTCATGCCTTTCGGTCCTCCCGCCCTGAGAGCAGCCTCTCCCCTCGGTGTCAGCTCCTGCTCTGAATGGCCAGGCTGAGGCCCTGCTCCCACCACCCAGAGCCGCTGTCTGTGATGCACCTGTCCACTTGTACGGGGCATTTCCCAGCGGAGCTCATCGTGGTCCTCCTCAGGACACTCCTCATCAGTGGCCACCATGGCTCCCGGCACTCGTCTCCCTCACCCTCCAGGGCGACACTTAGGAACCACCTTGTTCTTTGTCCCACTGGATCCCACTGGCCAGAGCCACTGTCTTTCGGGATCCCCCTCCATTGCACTGCCATTGCTATTACCATCAAACCACAGAATCCCAGGGCTTGATGGTCCTCGGGTCATCTGCTCACCAGAGAGAGAGCAAGCTGGCAAGTCCAGGACTTAAACCACAGCCGGCCATGTGGGAGTCCAGCGCCTTAACCACCACTCCACCTGCTGGCCCAAGGAGACATTCTCTTACCTACCTAAAGACTGATTCACCAAAGAGGAACACAATTGCTTTTGATGTGCTTACTGAAATTTTGTTAACCACAGAAGAAAACAATGACCTTTGGCCCCTTCCCTGAATTTTCATTAACTAAACTCATATTACAGGGTGGAAGATTGAGAAATGTCACCACCCCTGGACAGATTTTATTCTGAACTGCTCTCTGTCCTGCAGGCCCACTCAGTTCCCAAAGAGAATCATTTACTAAGCCTTGTCTGAGCACAGGGCCCACTCATTTCCCTACGGCCATGTAACACTATCCCTCTAAAACTGTTATAGGACCCCAGGTTCTCTCCCCACTGGGAAGAGGGTATTTATGTCTTAGCCATCTGGCCCCTATTTTAGTTCCTCATCCTGCCTCTGTGTACACATGTATATGTTAAATAAATTTATATGCCTTTTATTTTCCTGTTATTCTATTTCTTAGATTAAAACTACCCGAACTTCAGAGGGAAAAGAGGACATTTAAGGAACATTTACATTTAGTGTAAATGAGTGAGTGAGCATGTCAGGACCAGCATCATTTCCTACAGAATCCTGCAGGCCCTTTAACTCTTCTTTCTGGTCCTGTCACATTCTTCGATTGCCATCCTTGAGGTGGCTTCCAAAGTGACCTTTCTAAAATTATAATCTGATCATGGAATGTTTCTGAACATAATCATTCTGTGATTTCCCATTGCCCATAGAATAAAACCCAAACCCGTCAGGACCTGGCCCATGCCAGGCAGGGCAGCTGAGTGGTCAAAAACACGGGCTGTGGTGCCAGACACTGCTTGACTTGGTTGCAGCTTCATCCTCATCCTGGGACAAAACAGCAGCCTTCTCAAGTTCCTCATCTGTGAGATGAGGATAATAGTTCCTGTGTGATGGGGTGGTTTTGCTCAATGAACAGGCTAAGGCCTATGTAAGTATTTCACTTGAAGGGCCAGCCAGAATGACACAGTGGTTGTGCAACTGGACTCACACCAGAAGGGCCCTGGATTCACATATTGGGACCTCATGGGCTCGCCAGTTGCTTGTGTGCCCAGGATCCAGGACAGCTGAGACTGGGGGTGGATCATGGCATGAGGACCACGTGAGAGGTGCCTATCTCTGCCTCTGCCTCTGCCTTTCTCCGTCTGACAGAAGAACTAAATGAATGGAATAAAAAATGAGAAGTATTGGGACGAGCAGTTAGCGTAATGGCTATGTCGCTGGACTCCCATGTAGTCGACCGCGGTTCGAGTCCCAGACCCGTTGGCTTAAACTCTCGCTGGGCGCATGTGCGTGCGTGCCCAAAATCCCTAGAGGAGAATGGAAGAGAAGGGATTGCGGAGTGGCCATCCTCTCTGGGGACTGATTTCTCGCTTTCTATCTCTCTGTCTCTCTGTCTGTCTGGTGAGCGCACGTGCTCACGAAAAAAAAAAACCCCCCAAAAAAAAAAAAAAAAAGAGAAGTATTTCACACAGTGGACAGGAAACATTAAGGGAAGGTCAGCAATTAATGCATTGGTGCAGAGGGGCCACAGCGTGAGTGGTGAAAGAATTTACCAGAGGCAGAAATGCAAGCAAAAGCTGGGTTTGTGAGGGCTCTGGTAAGAATGGTCAGGGTGAGACAGGACTGGCATACCTGGGCCCAGTCCGAGACCTGAGTCTGTTCGTGCCACGAGGCAGGAAGGGAAGGTCCCTTTTTAAAGCCTTAATGTAGGGGAGGATAAGGAAAACTCTGCAAGCTCTCCAGGTGTCCAGATTCCTGGTCATTTCTCTGGGATGTAGGACCTCTATCAACCGGAGGTGGCGCCAGAGGGGTCCTGAGCATTTATTTGTGTTGTAAAAGCTTATCTTGGGGACTTTATCTTGGGCCCTCTGTGAAGCGAGCAGGCTTACTTATTTCCTATGAACGCTCCACACTTAATTTGCTTAGCAAAGTGGGTAGAGGTAGTGGATGAGCAGGAGCCCTGATGTCAGGGCCCTGACTGTTAGTGTGACTTCCATTGGTCCCTGCCCTCTGCAAGCCTCTGCTGCCTGTCCCTGAGTGGTTCTGCATCTCCTCCTTCATGGAGCTGCGTGAGGAATAAATGGTTTGGGCACATCGGACCCATGCACGCTGACACTTGCTAAGAGCGTTCTATTTACATGAGCCACCCAGAATCAAGCTCCTCTCCAGGGCTCCCGGCACCCTCCCCACACTGGCACCAGCACAGCACTGCCCTTGTGCCCTACCCCTGACCCACCCCCAACCGTGCCAGTGCTTTCATTCATCTTGAAATCCAACACCTGAATCCTAGCAGCTGCAGAGCCCACCATGACTCCTGCTTGAAGCTCCTCTGCTCCAAACACCTCAGCTCACACCCCCTGCCCCCTCTCAGAAACCCTTCTCTGCTCAATGATCTGTCCCTTCACTCCCACCCGAGTCAGCCCAGGCCTAGAGAGAAATGGGAGTCACAGAGGGCATAGCTAGGACCAGACCCTGGCTTAGCCCAGGAGAGACGTGCACAGCTAACACGCAGCAACGCTCTCTGAGCAGACGTGGGGGTACTGCACTCAGCCAGCCCCAGAGCCCGGAACTGAGCAGGTGCTCGGAAATCAGGGTAAATCCTACATGTGTTTATTTATCATATATACTTTCTAGAGAAATGTTTGCAATAGGTCATGCGCACTTGCTGGAGACACAGAGACAGAGGCGAGGAATCACACCCCAGGTGGGGATGGGTGGAGAATGACCACACCACAATTCCTTCTCCATTCTCCTCTCAGGATTTTGGGCATGCACACACACACACACACACCCAGTGTGAGTTTGAAGCCTCCAGGTCTGGGACTCAAACTGCGTCGACCATGTTGGAGTCCAGTGACATAGCCATTATGCCATCTGTTGGCCCCAGTCCATACATTTACAAATTGTATAAATTCACAATTGCATTTATTTAAATTATGGTGAAATACACATAACATACAATTTACCATCGTAGTCACTCTGTGTGCAGTTCAGTGGTGCTAAGTACATTCCCATTGTGCTGTAACCGTCACTACCATCCACCTCTGGAACTCTATCATAAAACTGAAACTCCACCCACTAACCCACTCCCCGTTCTCCTTCCCCTCAGCCCCTGGGAACCTGTATGCCTACATCTTTTATAAAATCTCAACAAATACACAAAACCATTTACAAAGGCAATTGCCAAACCTCTTTCCACCAATATTTTTTAAAAGAATTATTTTATTTAACTTTATTTTATTTTAATTTGACCAGAGAGGGACAGAGTGAGAGAGAGAGAGAGAAAGCAAGCCACCAAGTCCGGTACTCGAACCGCGGTCGGCCCTGTGGGAGTCCAGCACCCTTAACAACTGTGCCACCTGCTGACCCCATTTTTTCTTTTTTTTTTTTAAGAATTATTTTATTTAACTTTATTTTATTTTAATTTGACCAGAGAGGGACAGAGTGAGAGAGAGAGAGAGAAAGGGGGAGGGGAGTGAGAAAGCAAGCTGCCAGGTCCAGGACTTGAATTGCAGTTGGCCATGTGGAGCCATGCCACCTGCTGGCCCCCATCCATAAAATTTAAATCACCAGACTTCATAGGCTTCCAGTTACCAGGTGTGGTGCTTCTTGTTAATCCCCTTGGTCCACCCACCACTGTGAAATTCTCCTTTTGTGGGAGTAGTTAGACAGTATACATGCTCACTGTGTCTTTAAAAGTCATATTTTTATTTTTATATACTTCATAAAGAATTGGATGTAAAAGAAAAATAAATTTCAACATGATATCAAAGTGACATCGCAACTATTCCATATGAATAAAAAGATCGATTATTTAAATGCCTTCCTCCTAAGACATAGAATAAATGAAAGTGAATTAAATAGCCCAGCCCCACCCCATGAACGAATGAAAAGCAGATTATGTCCCTCAAGACGGAATTTCTCAAAGCTCATCCTAGACTGCAAACAATCCAGGCCCTATGGAAAACAGAGTCATGCAAATTGATTTGGACCGTGGAAACCTCAAAAATAGAAATCGCTTGCCTAACGTAGGTGACCTGCTACCAGAGGTGAGACAGGGGGTGTGGGAAGAGCTCCTACACCCGAGGTGGGACCCGGACTACGAGGCAGGGAAATGTGCTGGACGTTGTAGACGCCCGTGGACTCTGTGGCCACTTCACACGCACGGCAGCGTGCATCTCCTGCTGGAGGCCGGCACGCGTGTTGACACCGGCGGAAAATGTACACAGATGAAAAGATACCCCAGGTCTGCGTGGCTGCCATGTAGGCGTGTGTGCAGTACCACCTTAGCCAAGTAGGTAATTCAATGTGAATATGCAAACTGCATGTTTCTGCTCATGAGATACCAGTAATCTACGGCATGGTCATGGTTTAGATTTGGGTCATTTCTTTTTTTCAGAGAGAGATTTTTGCTATAGCGCATGTGTGCTCGCCAGAAAGACAGAAAGCGAGAAATCACCCCCCAAGGGGGATGGCCACATTGCAATCCCTTCTCCTCCGTTCTCCTCTTGGGATTTTGGGCACATGTGAACATCCACCCAACATGAGTTTCAAGCTGCCAGGTCTGGGACTTGAACCACAGTTGACTATGTGGAAGTCCAGTGACATAGCTATTACACCATCTACAGTCCCAAGATTTGGGTCACTTCTTATGCAGTGACATAAATATCCAATTATTTCTCCTCCTCCTCCTCCTCTTTGTTCTTTTTCTTCTTTTATTGTTTAAGATTTTTGCCATAGAGTGCATGTGCTCACTGGAGGAAAGTGAGAAATCATCCCTGAGAGGAGATGGCTACTTGCAGTTCCTTCTCTTCCATTCTCCTCTTGGGATCTTGGGCACACATGCACGTGTGCCCAGTGTGTTTTTCAAGTGTCCAGGACCAGGACTCAGTCATGTAGTCAGCCATGTGGGATCCAGCACCTTAACACCACCTGCTGGCCACTTTTTTTTTTTCTTTTTTTTTTGAGAGGTTTTTGCTATAGGGCACATGTGCTCGCCAGAAAGAGATAGAGAGAGACAGAAAGTGAGAAATCACCCCTAGGGGGATGGCCACGCCACAATCTCTTCTCCTCCATTCTCTTCTCGGGATCTTGGGCATGCACGCACACGAGCCCAGCATGAATTTAAGCCACCGGGTCTGGGACTCAAACTGCGGTCTACTACATGAGAGTCCAGCAACATGGCCATTATGCCAACTGCTGGTCTCCATATTCTTTTCCTTAAACCAGGAAAGAATCAAAATGAAATGATGGTATAACTCGCTTTTCATCTCAGCCTAATAATCCCTCATTGTCACTCTCTTTTGTTGCGCTCCTTTAAATGTCCCTCTGTCGTAACTCTTATATTGGACCCTGCAGATGCAAAGCCACAGGAAGAGAGTTGTCTCTTCTAGACCACAGCAAAAGGGGTCCTCGGGAGCACTTGGGTTAGGGGTTGTCCAATCTGTATCTAGATCCCCCACCACCTCTGCTCCCCACATGGCCACGGCAGGTTCTGTGACATCCCAGAGCCCGCTCTCATTTTTGTTACAAAGTGACAGTGACAGAGCTTTCAGGATTAGATGGAGTGCCGGACACCACTCACCTCCCCCAGCCCTCCGCTTCTCCCAGACTTCTTGGCTTAAGCCTGAGGGCGCTAACAGCTCTCCTCATAACAACCCAGTTGAATGGTAAACAGCACAGAGGTCAGCAAAATTTTTTTGCAAAGAGCCAAATAGTGAATATTCTTGGCTTTGAGGGGCCTTTGTAGCCCTGTTCAGCACTGCTATTATGATAAGAGCAGTCACATACAGCATGTAAACAAATAGGTGTGGCTGTATTTCAATCAAACTTTATTTACAAAGCAGACGGTGGGCCGGATTTGGCCCATGGGCCATAGTATGCCAACTCCTATATAAAGAGAAGGATCTTAAATAATCCTTATTTGCAAAGGTTGGTATATTTGCCACGTGTGACCTCTTTTCCTGGAAACAGAAGCACTCTCTTGTCAAATATCCATAGAATATTTATAAAAATTGAATGCGTATTAGGCTATCCCCTCAAAAAAGACAGTGTTCAGTAATTTCCATTAAAAAAATAGAACAGGGCCAGTTCCATAGCCTAATGGTTAAAGGGAGCCAGATCCTATCCAACCAGAGTTCAAATCCTGACCTCTCTGGGTATTTGTACATGTGTGCCTAGGGTCTCAACAGATGGGGAAATGGAGGAGAAGGGATTGTGGTATGACTACACTCCACTGACAAGTGTTTTCTCTCCCTCCCTCTCTCTGACTCTGGTGAGCACACACACCCTCTGGCTATTGAAAAGCCAAGTGCAGGGGGCCAGCAGGTGGCATAGTATTTAAGGTGTTGGACTTCCACATGGCAGACCACGGTTCGAGTCCTGAACCCTGAGGCTTGAAAATCACTTTAGGCACGTGTGCCTGCATACCCAAAATGTTAAGAGAATGGAGGAGAAGGGATTACATCCCCACTAGGGAGTGATTTCTTGCTTTCCTTCTTTCTGTCTCTCAGCAAGCACAAGCACCCTATGGCAAAAACCTAAAAAAAAACAAACAAACAAAAAAAAAACAAGTAGAAGGCCAGCCAGTGACATGGTGGTTCAGGCAGCTGGATTCTACATGGCCAACTGTGCTGTTCAAGTCCCAGACATGACAGCTTGAAAAACATGTGAAGTGCATGTATGTGCGTGCCCCAAAAAATTCTGAGAGGAGAATGGAGGAGAAGGAATTGCAGTGCGGCCTTCCCCCCTGGGATACTTTCTCACTTTTCTCTCCCTTTTCTCTCTGTGTCTGGTGAGCACACACATGTTATAGCAAAATAAAGTAAAATAAAATAAAATGAAGGGATGAATGCTGATTAACATGTGAGAAAATTAGAGACTCGGTGAAAGCAAAGAGGTAAATTGCACTAAGGAACCTGAGCGCTGGCCCAGGAGGTCATTCGCCTCTTTCTTTTTAAATTTTAGGTATGAAATAATGTACTCGTGCTGGAGGTCCGACCCCCTGGACCGACCCACCTTTTCTGTGTTGAGGCTGCAGCTAGAAAAGCTCTTAGAAAGTCTGCCTGCTGTTCAAGACAAAGCGGATGTCATTTACATCAACACGCAGTTGCTGGAGGACTGCGAGGGCCTGGCCGAGGGCCCTGCCCTTGCGCGTTTGGACATGAACATCGATCCAGACTCTATAATTGCTTCTTGCACGCCCGGCGCTGCCATCAGCGTGGTCACGGCAGAAGTGCACGAGAACAGGCCTCACGAAGAGAGGTACATCCTGAACGGAGGCAGCGAGGAGTGGGACGATCTGGCTTCTGCCCCGTCCGCCGCGGTCACAGCTGGAAATGGTGTTCTACTGGAGGACAGACTTGGTAGGAATGGGGTGTCCTGGTCCCATGCTAGCACCCTACCCTTGGAGAGCCCATCGCAGGACGAACTGTTGTTTGCCGACGACATCTCAGAAGACTCTGAAGTTCTGATGTGAGGAACGCAGAGAGGGGACATTCCAAAACCAAGTGCTAGGTCGTTGGGAAAGCCATGACATATTTTTGTATGTTTTTCTATGTAAAAGTGGGTCGTGACTTTTCCGACGACCCAATGAATTCTCCTGCTTTAGGAGAACCCAATTCAGCCTGTGTTTCTGGTATTTGTTTTCCTCACCAAGTAAACTCCATGAACCCAAAGCACCAGGTGAATGTTGTCAAGTAAGTCATCATTAAAATTGCATAATATATATTTATTTAAGGAGGAAAATATATGTGTATATGGTGGAAAGAGACAGAATATTATATTTTAATAAAAGATGACTTATTTTCATGTCACTGATCTTGCACATCTTAGAATTTAAGCTTTAGTGGTTTCTGAAATTAACGTTTGTACAGAGTCACAGTTGTTTTTTAAAGTTCTCTTCTTTTTTGTGACTATTAAATGTAAAAAGATTTGTAGAATGAAATGCTGCCTTTGACTTCACTTCTGATCTGCCTGCAAAATCTGACATTCCTGCGTGAGTCTTGTATGTGATAGAATGATTCATTCGATATTTAAAGTTTTATAACTGCTTCATTTTCTGACATGACTTCCTAATAAAATACGAATGAGGAAGAATGTGTTGATTTACTTGAGACTCCGAAAGACAAGGTCACCCGCAGCCTCTGTGTCTTCATAAAGAGATCCCCTTAAAGCCCGCCCTCAGTGCAATTGCTCTGACCATTTTTGGTGTTACTTAATTTTTTTAAAAAACTATCTTTTGCTTTATTGCACAGTTTACATATGACGGCCCCAAACCCAACAGTTGCTTTTCCTCTTCTGACTTGGTTCTTCTTTCAGGATCTGTGTCAGCAGAGACCGTGTCTCTCAGCAGCATATGCAGTGATTCTCATCAGGTACACACGGCCTCTCAGATTCCAGCTCTTCAGCCCTTCCATGTGGGCCTTCCCATGGACAGCACCTATATCTGTTTGTGCTGGGGCTCTGCTCTGGCCATGTCACCCTGAGGTGTCCTCAGGCCAGGAATGTTAGACAGGCTTCCGATGATGTCCACCTCTGAATAAATCTGCTTGGGGCCCCAGGCTAAGGGTTGGAAAGCAAGCTGTGTCTGGGTTGTGTTACAAAGAATTCTGTGATCCATTAGCAATGTCTGCCATGGTAATCGACATATCTAGAAGGAGTGAACTGGAGGAAGGCACTGCATGCTAGGCTCAAGGAGAAAAAGCAGACGTTCCATTTTTGCCTGAGGTGGTGGTTCTACCACCCAGGCTGAGGTGACAGTCTGTAGGCCATAAGCTGTGAGTGGCTTCCCTAGGGCCTAGACAGAATAGTAGAAGTCTCAAGCTAGAGGGAGCTTAGAAGAGTGGCCTGTGCTGGGTCCGGGGATTGGGGGGGTGCCGTGAGGGGGGTCTGCACATTGAAGGTCACATCTTGCTGGCCTGGTAGAGTTGTTACAAGGATTAAATGAGTACTGGTGCGGCATACAGTCAATGCTATGTATTGGGTTGTCGGAAAAGTCATGACATTATTTTTCTTTGCAAAAATGTGTCAAGACGTTTCCGATAACCCGATACATGTTTATTAAATAAAAGGTCAGGGTTGGGGGGACAAATGGCTGAGAGGCTCTGGAGTTGATCCCCAGCTCCTATGTTTCGAACCAGTCAGAGTTAGGTATTCTAAATCCAGGTCCACCACTCTCTAGATGTGAGCCATCAACAGTCTTTATTTATTTTTTTTAGAAATGGAGAGATTTATTTTAAAAAAAAAAAAAAAGTTCCCGTGAATATGCCCTGCTTCAGCTTAGGAGCTGTATCTAGCCCAAATGCCTGTTACCACCAGTATCTGCAACGCTTGATCCTGGATGTTTGGAAATCAAAATCCTTCTAGCTGATCCTAAAGCAAGAGGCGGTTAAATTATACCTAATACACGATGTTAAGACAAGAAAGTGCTCTTTCTGTGCAGAGAGCAGGCCTGCACGGCTTGACGTGCCTAAAAACCGCCGGACCTGCTGTGTGACAAGCACCGACCTCATAAAGTGACATAGTAGAAAAGGGCAGGGTTCTCTGTGTGCTCAGGGACAGCGGCGTTATGACAGGAAGCAGAGTGGCGGTGGTGGACAGACTGAGCCTATTTTCCGGAAAAAGGCAAAAACTACAAAGGAGATTGTGCTGAGGTTTGCATGTGCTGAGCCTGCCACCGATCTAGGAGAACGCTGGCTACTAGGAGATGCGAGCATCGTGAACTGGGAGGAGATAAGAGAAGGGGTCAAGGGATCCAGTGCTAAGTCTCGTCCAGTGCCTTAACCACCATGCTACCTGCTGGCCCCGTGGTCCTCGGGATCTTGGGCACGCACGCACACGTGCCCGGCATGAGTTTTAAGCCACCGGGTCCAGGACGCGAACTGCAGTCGACTACGTGGGAGTCCAGAGACATAGCCATTACGCTAACTGCTGGTTCCCAAGTTTAATATAAATTTATTTTAAGTGTCTAATATGCTTATTTTACACACACACACACACACATATATATACTTAGTGAGACAGAGAAAGTAGAGAGAGGTAAAAGCACTTTGACAGGGTCTTGCCATACCTGGGTCTGCTGCTCTAGCCTCTCAGTCAGCAGTGATTACAGGTGTGTGCCACTTTGTCCAGCCTGTTTAGGTTGGTCCAGGAACCGAACCCAGGCTTCCCATGGCCTAGCTTTGGTCTAACTTGTCTCACTGCAGCTGTGCTTGAACATTTTACTTCTAACTATATTATATAATGTAGACATATATAGTAGTTTATCAAACACCCACTGCCTTTCAAATCCTGTCCAGTTTTGTCAGTACTTTTTTTTTTGGAGAGATTTTCACTGTAGGGCGCGTGCGCTCGCCAGACAGACAGAGAGAGACAGAGACAGAAAGCGAGAAATCACCCCCCAGGGGGGATGGTCACGCCGCAATCCCTTCTCCTCCATTCTCCTCTCGGGATCTTGGGCACGCACGCACACGCGCCCGGCGTGAGTTTTAAGCCACCGGGTCCGGGACACGAACCACGGTCGACTACGTGGGAGTCCAGCGACATAGCCATTACGCTAACTGCTGGTTCCCTCCAGTTTTGTCAGTACTTTTCAGGTAACCTTAGAATGGCCGGGAACCTGGGCCAACCCTGTCACAGGAGAGCACAGAGAGCTGATCAAGCTATGGCTCCCAAATTTTCCTGAGACATCAACAAACATAGCAGAGAAATTCACTCCACAGCGATGCACCAGGGCACTGGTTAAAAGTGGTGAGATAGAGGGGACACGCAGTTGGTGTAATGGCTATGTTGCTGGACTCCCATGTAGTCGACTGCAGTTCGAGTCCTGGACGTGGTGGCTTAAACTCACACCAGTCGTGTGTGCGTGTGAGCCCAAGATCCCGAGAGAAGAATGGAGGAGAAGGGATTTACGGCCATCCCTCTTCTTGCTTTCTATCTCTCTGTCTCTCTCTTTCTTTGTGGTAAGTGCATGAGCCCTATAGCAAAAACTTCAAAAAAAAAAAAAAAAAAAACAGTGGTGTGATGACAAAGAATGAAGCCAACCACCCTTGCTCAGTCCACTGAAACCTCGCTGAGAACTTTGGGACTACTTAGGGCGCTGGACACTAGCCACCAGGTCTGGGATTTGGGACTACAGTGCCCTTCTCAACCACATTCAAATGTTTGAAAGTTTGGAAAGAACTAACTTTCAGATGATCCAGTCATTGCCGAACTCCTGTACTATTTTCTGAGCATAAACTTTCAAGTACCCTTTCAAATTCTCTTTTGTATAAACTCAAATCACTTTTTTGTAAATGGATCTTATAAGGAAAAAGTGGGAGACAGAAACAAGTCAGGCCATTGTTTTCAGCCATGCTGGGATCAGGACCGAGAGGTCAAAAGGACAAGGAAATAAACAAATAAACCGGAAATACTTGTGATCTACAGGCTGAGGCTAGCTCTGCCTTTTCTGAGGGTTTGTGTTTTTTGTTTTTGTTTTGTTTTTTTCTTTTGCTTACTTTTCTTGTGGAAAGGATAATTGAGAATCAGGGCAACTCTCATTCCGCCAGGTCTCCTTGGGTAATCTTGGGCAAGCCGCTACCTTTTCTTGAGCCCTGGTTTTCCCAAGTGCACAGTAAAGACACCAACACTTGCTCCTGCAACACTGTGTGTAAAAAGAGGATGCTGGACAAAAATTGGCAACTGAAAGTAAACATTAGAAGGAGAAAGAATTGTACTGACCTCACAAAGCCAGCATCAGTAAGGATCAGACCCATCAGCTAAACCTTTTATACTAGTATACTAGTATAAAAGACTACATTTAGGTTTGGGGAGAGTTTGCATTGGACAAAGATAATCAAGGAGGGGTGTATAAACTTATTTTATTTAGATTTATTTATTTATTTGACCAGAGAGGGACATAACCAGAGAGTTAGAGAGGAAAGTGAGAAAGCTAGCCACCAGGTCTGGGATTTGAACTGTGGTTGGCCATATGGGAGTCCAGCACCCCTAGCCATCATGCCACCTGCCAGCCTCTGTCTTATAGATTCCAAAGAAGAGCCAGAATTGGTGAAAGTCCAAGCAGGCATCCAAAGCAACTTATTGGCAGGGATGGCAGTCCATATGGCAGGATGCGTGATCATCTTAAGGGGGCCGGTAAGCCTGGAATTATCTTAAAGAATGTCTTAGGGCCAGCAGGTGGTATGGCGGTAAAAGGTGCTAGATTTCTACATGGCCAACTGTAGTTCGAGTCCTGGACCTGGTGAGTTGCTTTCTCCCTTTCTCTTTCTCTCTCTCTCTCTAGTCAAACTAAAAAATAATAACAATGGAATTAAATAAATAATTCTTTAAAAAAGAATGTCTGACAACCACGTAATCATTAAGAGTAACCATAACCAGTAAGTAGGCTGGTCAGCCTCCCTGTCTTCCTCTTAGTTCTCTAGCTCTTATTATTTTGTTTTATATAGCAATCTCTTTCTAGATAAACTTCACTATCATGGGAAGGAGGCAATGTCTTTTTTTTCCCCCCAAAGAATTATTGATTTAGTTTATTATTTATTAGTATTATTATTAATTTGATACAAGATTTGATGCATTCACCAGAGAGAGAGGGAAAGTGAGAAAGCAAGCCACCAGGTCCAGGACTCAACTGTGGTCAGCCATGTGGGAGCCCAGAACCTTAACCATCATGCCACCTGCTGACTCCAAGGCAAAGTCTTTAAAAAGAACTTTATACTAGCTAGAGGCTTTCCCGAAATATAGGTATCATTCTTTATGATGTGCAAACCACTACCATTTGTTGCTTCAGACATACTTTCCCTGATGGTGACAACTCCCTCCAAAATAACACGCTCACTAAAAAATGACAGAGAATTCCACCGCAGCCAGTGATGCACACAGTGGAGGCAGTGCGGAATGAAGAACGGCCTACATTCCACACCTCTAATGTGCTGGGACTCGGGAGTACTGTTCCCTTCCTTCCCAGACCTCCCAGTCCTGGGGTGAGACTGGTAGGAGGGGAATTACATGAGCCCAAGTGTTCTCTCCCCCTTACGTTGCTAGAGCAAGCAGTGGGTGGACTTATCAATGTGATGTGGGGTCACTCGGGGGTCAAAGTGCCATCTTTGCATGGGGAGAGTCTCTGGTTCCATGTTCACCAGACCAAGCAGAGGCTCCTACTCAGGAAATGGGCCAAACCACAGTCTCTTATCTTACAGGGCAGGCCGCTTCTAGCCAGAGCAGTCCTGATTCATGTAAGTCCAGACCTTTGTCATTTCTCCTGGTCAATGGCAAAAGCAAATCGGAACTTCTGCTGAGTCAATGGGAAAATAACTGACCCCAAAATAAACCAGCTACAATAGCAACTTAACTTCTCTAAAGAGGTTCAGTTACTTTGGGTGACAAATGGAAAAACAGGAAGTTGCCTTTTAAAAATGAATGTTTCAGTCATGCATAATGCTTTTATATTTAGATTTTATTTTTTCTCTTTTAAAGCTCTAAGAACAGAAGGAGAGAGACCATTCTTTTTAACTTTAAGAAGTGGGCCTAATTGCTTAATTCATTGGTATTTAGATGTAATGATTATTTCTAGAAACCGTAACCCATAGACCACTACTACTTTAGAATATATTTTCATGTATAGTCCCTTTCATAAAAAAAGGAATTTCATATGTAGACATTTGAAAGAGAAACTTCAGAATTACATATATTAGTACTATTCCTTTCAGAAGTGATCATTTTTAATTAATGGATTTATGGAGACTGTGTTATAAATTCTGTGGTTATAAATTCTAACCAAGAACGTGTTTGGAACATTTACCCCTTACTGTCAAGTCATCTGTTCACAGGTGTTCACGGAGGGGAAGGTTCTGTTCTGGATGTTGGGATCTTGGAGAGAGGGACAATCTAGGCCTTGCTGTCCTGAGTAACTGTCCAGAAGAGGGAATGGGTGCTTCAAATGAATCATTTCCTTTTCAAGAATATTCCTCAGGATGCTCTGATAGGCACTTTTTGTTGACGTTTATTAATACTACAGTGAAACTGGTCTGCTGAGCTTGCAGATGCTGTTTGGACTCTAAGAAACCTCAGAACCACAGAGTAAATGCCATCCCTGGAAGCGAGCTCTAAAGCCCTGCCCCAGCTGACTTGCAACTAAAGGACTGCCAGTTGAGGGTTGAAAAGCAAAACTGCATTACACCAGTCTGAGCAGCTCAAGGGAATGCTGGCTGCTGCTTTATCTCCATGAGTGCTAATGGCTTCTTTTAACTAACACAGTTTCTCATTAAAAAAATGTGTAGTTCTCCAATTCTTTTTCACCATGTTCTTCAGATGAGATGATCTCTAGTGACCAAGCTTCAAGTTTGCTGACTTTTTTCTTCTGCCTGCTTACATTCACTGTTGAGCTCCTCCAGTGAGTTTTTTCATTTCATTTAATTGTACTTTCTCAACTCCAGGTGTTCCACTTGATTATTTCAATAAAATCTATTTCTTTTTTATTTCTTATTATTATACAGCAACCCTTTCTCCTCCGTTTCTCCATCCCATCAGCATTTGGGGCATGCACACACTACTGGTATGTTTGCATTCAAGCTGCTGGGGCCGAGGTTCCAACTATGGTCAGCCACGTGGGATCCAGTTCCCTTAGGCACAGGGTTTAATCACCACACTATGGGGTTGCTCACTTCCATTGATAATTCTTTATTGATGTTCTGTTTCATTTTAAATTAAAAAATTTCAAACATGGGTTTCTTTTTATTCTCCAAACATATTTATAAATAGATGCTTTTTTGGGAGTAGGGGAGAGGTTTATGCTATAGGGAGCATGTGCTCACCAGAAAGACAGAGAGAGACAGAAAGCAAGAAATCACCCCCCAGGGGGGATGGCCACGCCATGATCCTTTCTCCTCCATTCTCCTCTCGGGACCTTGGGCACGCACACTCACGTGGCCGGTGTGAGTTTAAAGCCACCAGGTCCGGGACTCGAACTGCCATCAACTACATGAGAATCCAGCAACATAGCCATTATACCAACTGCTGATCCCTGTAAATAGATGCTTTTAAAAATTAATTTTGCTAAAGGGTATGTGCACTGGCCAGAGAGAGAGGGAGAGGAGAAAGTACTCCTTCATGGAGAGTAGTCATGCCACAATCCCTTCTCCTCCATCTCTCCCTCCTTTCGGGATGTTGGGCACACATGTACATGTGTTCAGCATGTTCCTCAAACCACCAGGTCTGGGACTCCAACCCTGAGGATGACCACGTAGGATCTGGCTGACTTAACCACCAGGCCATGTTGCTGACCCATAAATAGATTTTTTTTATAATGAAGTATTTGTCCCCTAAGTCCAACATGTAGGCCTCTTCAGAGACAGTTTCTGTTGACTTCTGTCTTTCCAGTGTGGTGTTCCTTCTTCTTTTTGCTCTTTCACTGGCCTCATGTAGTTTCTTCACATACAGTGACTGATCATCCCCTGCTTAAGATCGAAGGGGACCTTCAGCAGAACTCAGGACCTCTCTCTCTCTCTGTACAGCTTTCTCCTCTCTATATCTAGTCCTCCAAACTCCAACTGCCTCACTGCACTTCCAGCTCTGTTTTCTCAACTCAAGGAACTTGACGGGCTGTACTTGGGTTCTTCGTCCTTGTGCTGTGGCTTCAGATTCTCGCCAAGCCAAGAAGCTGGGCCATTCATGGGTTCACTGTTTTCTTCCTTCCCTTCTCTAAGGTTTAGCTGTCTTTCATTGCCTAATGTCCAGTGTCTTGAAAACTCTTGTTTTTATATATTTGGTCTTTTTTGTTGTTGTGTTTGGCAACAGGGTGAATTTGGTCCCTATTACTCCATCTAGCCCAAGACTCTAATGCTCCTATTACAAACTTTTTATTATAGAAATTTTAAAATTTGTAAGTAGGCAGAAACGTTTATGAGACTGCCTAAGTATCAATTTGTAGGCTTTAAAACATGATCAACACAGGCCAGTTGGCGACATGATGGTTAAGGCAGCTGGATCCCATCAAGCTGACAGCATGGTTTGAACCTCAGACCTGATGGCTTGAAAAACACGCCAGACATATATATGTGCTTTCCCCAAATCCCAAGAGAATGGAGAAGGAATTGTAGCATGTCCATACCCTTTGAGGGTACATTCTCATACACACACTCTCTCTCTCTCTCATGAACACATCTACCTTATAGCAAATTAAAAAAAAAAAAAATCAACCCAGGGCCAACCTTGTTTGATCTGTGCCCCTATTCACCCCTCTCTCTTTGGTATTATTTATTTGTTATATTTTTATATATTGTTTTATTTGCTACAGGGCACACACATTCACCAGAAAGAGACAGAGAGCAAGTGAGAAAGCAAGCCGCCAGGTCCAGGACTCAAAATGTGGTTGGTCATGTGGGAGTCCAGCCCCTCAACCACCATACCACCTGTGGGCCCTCTCTTGTATTCTTTTAAGCAAATCCTAGACATCGTGTAAGTGCCTCTGTAAATATTTCATGGCGAGTTTCTGTAGGGGGTCCCTATCAGTGCCCCACCTCCTCAAGTTCTTCCAGCTTTTTCAGGCCCACGTGGCTGAGCTGACTTCAGAACGTATTCCTTCACAGTTCTGGAGGCCAGAAGTGCAAGAGGAAGGTGTTGGCAGGGTTGTCTCTCCTTGGCTGGTAGCTGGCCATCTTCTCTTGTGTCTTCCCATGGCCTTCCCTCCTCAGCATCTGAGTCCTAATCTCCTTTCTTTATAAGGATGCCTGTCACATAGGATTAGTGCCCACTTTAACAACCTCATTTTACCTTAATTACCTCTTTAACAACCCTACCTCCAAGTACAGTTACATTTTGAGGTACTAGGGGATAAGTCCTCTCCAGAGGAATTTGTGGTGGTGAGAAGCACATTTTAGCCCATAACTTTTTTTTTTTTTTTTTTTTTTTTTTTTTGAGAGAGATTTTTGCTATGGGCAAGTGCAGTCTCCAGAGAAACAAAGAAAGACAGAGACACAGAAAGTAAGAAATCACCCTCCCCCGGGGGGGGGATGATCATGCCACATCCCTTCTCCTTCATTCTCCTCTCAGGATCTTGGGCACACGTATACACATGCCGAGAATGAGGTTTAACCTACCAGGCCCAGGACTCGAACTGCAGTTGACTATGTGGGAGTCCAATGACATAACCATTATGCCATCTGCTGGTCCTTAGCTCATAATCTTCTACTAGTGTTTACTTTTCCTTTCAAATAAACCACTTGTACTCAAATCTTTATTTCCAGAAAGGTCTGCTTCCTAAAGAATCCAAACGAAGGAAATCTCTAAATGACAGACTCTTTAAAAAAATAATCAAGTTACCCCTAGAGGATTCAGGACTTTCCCCATTCCACCTTGTGTTATTAGCTCTTTAGACATCCATCTTCTAAGGATGACAGTAGAGACCTTGTGGTGTAGATCATCAAATTCCAAATGCTGCTTGATTTAAGTAAATGATGTTAGTGTTAGTCTTCCTTGGAAACCAGATTACAATAAACAAGAAAGAATCTAAATAACAAATAAAAGTAATTGCCTTTAATGATGTAAAATCCCGGGGCTAGCAGATGGCGTGCTGGCTAAGGTGCTGGACTCCCATGTGGCTAACCATGGTTCAAGTCCTGGACCTGGATGGCTTGAAAATCACTGTGGGAGTGTGTGTGTGTGTGTGTGTGTGTGTGTGTGTGCCCGCACACACCCCAAATCCTGGGAGAATGGAGGAGAAGCGGGGCCATTCGCCCAGGGAGTGATTTCTCACTTTCTTTGTCTCTCTGGCAAGCACACATGCCCTATTGGGGGGGAAAAAAGAAAAGAAAACTTAAAAAAAAAAAAAAAGTAAAATCCTAGCAGATCCATTTAGTAACAACCTGTACAATTGTGCAATATCTAGCACTCATAAGGCACACAATGTTTTCTGAATAAAGTAATGTTTAGACAGTTTACATTAGAAGCACTCACTGTACTGTGGATGTTGATAGTGGGAGGAATTTGTGTGGTAGATACAGAAGCTGTAGGGAACTCCGTATTTTTTCCATTCAATTTTGCTGAACCTAAAACTACTTAAAAATAAAGCTCATTAATTTAAAAATAAATAAAATATATAAGAGATACATATAGCATAACAAATTGAAATTAGAAGCTGAAAACTAGATTTAAAAGACTATTAAGGAAGACACAATTTTATGTAGACTATTATCAGTCTGCTAGTGTCACCTACTGGTGAGAACTGGTTCCTGTTCCAGAAACAATTCTATCTCTTGGTGCTCTTGAGTTTGGATGGTTATAAAATAAGCACAAACAATTACACAAAAGTTCAACACAAGAGAAAGCTATTTGTACTATATATAGTTACAGGTTGCTGGGGAGAGAAATACCAGAAATACAATCTTCAGGGTTACTTACATATAAGCCTCAACTCAGAACTAAAATCAGGTCCAGCCTTGGCAGCACAGGCAGTAGCACACTGACCCACAGTGCTGGAAGCCACATGGTTGGCCCTGAGCTCCGATCCTAAGTGAACCTGAAACTTACTGGATGCATGTGCACAAACATCTTGACTAGCTAGAGGATTAGGAGAAGGGGATCATGGTGTGATAAGAAGTAAACTTAGTAACAAAAGAAAAACCCCTAAAATGAGAGAGTATTGATTTATGGGGAAAAACATGAAACGAGGGCCATTGGAAGTATGTGTAAAGGTGCTCTATAAAATGTTTCTTCTCATATAATTTCAGATATAATCCCAGTATTTTAAGTAAAAATAATGAGTGTACAGCTTTTCTTGCAAAAGAGTACGTATTCCTTTTTGGTGTTAACTATACCCTCAAGTCTCTTTTTACCAACATTGAATTTCAGGGTCTGGGGTTTCTCTGTATTCTCAACCATCTTTTCACAACTCCCCCCCCCCGCCCCATAATTCAGCTACTTCTAAACTATGATTCAATTTCAAATGAGTACAATAAACTCTACAAGAAGAAGGGCCAGTTTAATGGTGGAGATGAGTCAGTTGTTGACAAACTTTTGCTTTCTTGTTATTCCCAGGACAAACTTTCTTTGTCTCAAGATTTAATTTTATAGGTTAAAAAATTTATGTTAGGGGCCAGTGGTTAGCGTAATGGCTGTCACTGGACTACCATGTGGTCGACCGTGGTTCAAGTCCCAGACCCAGTGGCTTAAAACTCATGCCGGGTGCGTGTGCGTGCATGCCCAAGATCCCAAGAAGAGAGTGGAGGAGAGGGAACTGCAGTGTGGCCATTCCCCCGGGAGGGTGATTTCTCGCTTTCTGTCTCTATGTCTCTCCCTGTCTGTCTGGCGAGTACACATGCCCTATGGCAAAAAACCTCTCCAAAATTAAAAACAAATTTTATGGTAGCTGTTTTTTTTTTTTTTAATTCTATAAGACCTAAAAGAATAAGCACTCTGCTGGGTAATTAATCAGTCACCAATCCACTGTTACCAAGTAATCATAAATTTTCCAACCTCTGTGGAGAATACCAACTTGGCTCTCTCCATGGGATTTGGGGGATATGAGAAACCCATCTTCTATTTTAGTTTTGTGAACATTTATTTATTTATTGTAATTTCACTACATGGCAATTTTGTTATATGTATTTGCTAAATGGCTATATGTGCTTTCAAAAAGAGAGAGAGATAGAAAGCACTTCCCGGGGAACAGGGGTTGGGAGAATGGCCTTACCGCATTCCTTCTCCTCCATTCTCTGCAGGGGATTTTGGGCACACTTGCACAAGCACCCAGTGTGCTTCTCAAGTCACCAGGCCCAGGATTTGAACTGAGCTGTCAGTCATATGGAATCCAGTTGCCTTAACCTCCATGCTACCAGCTGGCCTGGAAACTTTTATTTCAAAATGATTTCAAAGTTAAAGAAATGTTGCAAAAACAATGTAATGAACTCTTGCCATCGAGATTCCCTGATGGTTAATATTTACTGATTTGTTTTTTGTCGATTTCTCTCTCTAGATAGATAGATAGATAGATGATAGATGATAGATAGATAGATAGATGGATAGATAGATAGATTGATTGATAGATGATAGATGATAGATAGATAGATAGATAGATAGATAGATAGATAGATAGATAGATGATACATGATAGGTTGAGGCTAGATTGCAGCTGCTATCTCTTTTCACCTTCCCCCAAATGCTGAGCTGATGTACCCATGAGCCAAGCTCAGGCCTTTTCCTTCTCCATCAGCTGGTCGTAAATAGAATCTTCCATGCAGGTACAGGCAAAAACTGAGGGAGGGGCAGTTGTGCAACTGTGGTGGTTGATAGCAGGGGCCTGGGCTGCCCGTTTGTACAGCTCACTTGTCCCCTTTGGTTCTGCTCATGCCTCATTTTGGAGGAACCACGTCTATCTCATGATGGACTGTGTCTAGTCAGATATTACCATGCCACAAGTGAGTCAGACAGCCTCTACCTTACATGGCTTCGTGGTCACTTGGCTTAGGATTCCATTTCTATAAAAGCTCTAAATGCATTTCCTGATATCGGACTCACGCATTCTGTCTACTGCATGGCTCCACCTGGACATCCCCTGGAGAGCTAGGCCTTAAGTTTCTTTGACACCAGGTTTCTCTTCCTGGTGATCCAGGTCTCAGTTATTCTAACCAGAAACCTGGATGCCAGCCTCACCTTCTTTCCGATTTAAACCCCCAAATCTAATCAGTCGCCAAGGTCCTTTTTTGTTTAAAAGCTCCATTTTAATGTCTCTGGATTCCATCTAAATTTCATCTCCATGGCTGCATCTGTGGTTGAAACTACCATCTCTGAATTATTTTAACTTTTTTATTTTTTAGAGAGATTTTTGCTATAAGATGCATGTGTTTACCAAAGAGACAGAGAAAGACGGAGAGATAGAAGGCAAGAAGTCCCCCTCCGGGGGTGGGGGGGATATGGCCATGCCACAATCCCTTCTCCATTCTTCTCTTGGGATTTTGGGCACACATGCACACATGCCTGGTATGAACTTTAGGTCACCAGATCTGGGATTCTAACATGAGTCCAGCGACGTAATCATTATAACCATCTACTGGTCCCAACATTTTTATTTTTCAATTGCTAGAAGGTGTGTGCACTCTCTCGAGAAAATCAGAGAGAGAGAAAGCATCCTTCAACAGGGCATGGTCACACTGCATCCTCTTTCTTCCATTCCGCTATCCTGTCAGGACTTTGGGCATGCATACACGGGCACCTTGTGTGTTTTTTTTCTTTTCTTTTTTTAAAAATAATTACTTTATTTTATTTATTCATTCATTTATTTTAATTTGACCAGAGAGAAACCGAGAGAGAGAGAGAGGGAAAGTGAGAAAGCAAGCCACCAGGTCCAGGACTTGAACCATGGTCGGCCATATGGGAATATCCAGCACCTTAACCACCACACCACCTGTTGGTCCCGCTTGTGTGTTTTTTAAGTCACCAGCACCAGGAGTCAAAGGAAGGTCAGCCACGTGGATTCTGACTCTCTTAATTCCCAGGCTATGGGGCTGGGCCTATTGTAAATTATTTTTAACTGGTCAGGCAAATTATTGTAATATTCTTAAACTAGTCACCTATTGCTCACCTTAGCACAGTTTTCATATAACAAAGAAAATAACCTTCTGGTTACCTCATCCTTCTTGCTTAAAAACCATTCATTGTCCCTTCACTATTCTTAGAATATAGTCCCATCTTCCTAATTTAGCGTAGGATATCTATGCTCTGGTACTGTTTAAATATTCTCAGTCTTGTTACTCCCATCTCACAAATACCCAGTCACCTGGAAGGTCTTTCTATTCCAATCCTTGTTGAAAGCTGCCTTCTCTTAACTATTATAAAACACTTTTGAACCTACCCCTCACTCTGACAGCCAACTCACCCTTAACCCTTCCTGTAGGGCTTAACTTAAATGTCCGTCATCTCGTTTTCTCTTTCTGCCACTTACTTACCTCCCAAATCTCGGGTGGACACTCCTGTGTGACCTGGTGACAGTTATTCCCACCCACATGGGACTGATCCCACTATGTGCTGGGAATGTCACGGATGTACATGCCATCCCTAGTAGGCTCTTAATATTTACTGGAGGAGAATTCAGGTGACCAGTAAGGCAGGGTTTTTAACTATCAGTTGATTCTGTTTTGCATTTTTACGACATCAATCTAGGATTCTGTCTTCCTGCTGGACATTATTTAACATTTGGTAACAATGAGCTCTCTTTAACTGTAAGACATGTACTCAGCTTTCACAGTCGAAAATGTCAGGCAAGGTACACAGTAAGACACAGCCCACCCCTAACACCTCTGAGCTTTAAGCAATTAGGTAACTTTATTTGTCCTGAAGATTATTAGCTGTCCTGTCCATGTCAATGCTGGCAACAAAATTCCTTGTATTCAACTGCCGCTGGCCTCAAAGCACTTTTTTCGGTATTATTTATTTAATCTTATTTATTATCATTAGTCTTCAATTTCACCAGAGAAAGAGAGAGAGAAAAAGAGAAAAAAGCAGCCAGGTCCAGGATTTGAACCATAGTCCACCATGTGGGAGTCCAGCACCTTAACCGCAATGCCACTTGCCGGCTCCCTCAAAGGACTTTACCAACACTTCCAGTGAAGTTAAAAAACGGTTTCTTTTTCTGCAGATGAGAGAATGGAGTACAGGAAGGGGCAGAGGATACAAGACACTGAGACACCTGGATCAAACCATAGCCCAACACGCCATCCATAGCCTTCACTGAGCATCAGCGTCCCAGAGTGCGGCGTCGAGCCTCGGGTGAGCTCCCGACTTCCCGGCCGGCCCTGCTTCCACATTCGGGCCAGGCCTGAGGCCCGCCTACCACCTAGCCCTGTCTCCTCTCCACACTACAGTTTGGTCCCAGGCCAGGGCTCCTCTCTAAGCTGCTCATTCAAGCCTCCATCGAACTCCATAATCGGGTCTAAAGCCTCAGAGCCGGGCCCAGGATCCACACTCCTCCCTGACACTGAACCCCGCCTCCAAGTCTCCGCCCCGCCCTGCCT
>NW_006160024.1:1875194-1875712 GCF_000334495.1 Tupaia belangeri chinensis
GCCCCGCCCTACCTCCAAGTCTCCGCCCCGCCCTGCCTCCGTTCCGCCTCCAAGTCTCCGCCCCGTCCTGCCTCGCCCCGCCTCCAAGTCTCCGCCTCGCCCCGACTCCCATCCGGCCCCGCCTCCAGATCCACGCCCAGGCCGGGCCCAGCTCCCACTCTCAGGTCACGTCCTGGCCCCGCCTCCACGCTCGAGTTCCCGCCCTGCCCCCATGTTTGGGCCACGCCTCTAAGTGCACGCCCAGCTGGGACTTGAACCCAGCTTCCCTGTTTCGGCCCCGCCTTCACTCTACAGCTTCCTCCCCTCTGCACGCTTCTAGGTCCACGCTCCGGCCGGGCTCTAGGAATCCCGCCTCAAGGTCCTGGGCCGGCTTTCCCGGCCGGCAGTAGGCCTCTCCGTCCAGGCTCTAGACTCCCCTCCCGTAGCCCGGTTGGAGCCCCTCTTCCCAGACCCACGCCCACCTGCCGGGGGCGGTGCGGCCGCAGGTGCTGGCCGGGGCGGGGCAGGCGTGTTGGGGG
>NW_006160024.1:1875743-1880936 GCF_000334495.1 Tupaia belangeri chinensis
CGGCCGCGCGGCCGGCCTCGGGCCGCGCCGCCGCCTTCCTGTTGGGGGCCGGCTGCTGCGCGTCGCCCTCTGCCTGCTGTGCTGGGCCTTGGCGGCTGTGGACGCCGTCCCCGAGCTCGGGCTCTGGTCAGAGACAGTCAACGAAGTAAGTGGAGTGTAGAGACAGACGTGGCGCGTGTGGGCCCGCAGCGCTCCGGCGAGACTCCGCCGGTGCCCGGGCTGGTTCACCTGGTCCTTGCCGGGCCTGCTCTGCCTCCCAGTGACACTGCACGGGCCGTTTTGCCTCTGGCAGCGGGCGGGGAGCGCCCACTCCACCGCCCGGACCTAGCGGGAAGAGCGCTCAGCATAATGCATGGGACCGTCTCCCGCCTGAGCGCTCCTCCTGTTCCCGGGGCCCCGGCCCCTAGCCCTGCCCGACTAGATCAGGTCCTCCTTGCTGAGACCTGAGCCCAGAATCTCAGCGTTCCTAGAGGCATCCCCGGGATTCGATCCCTTTTCCTGCCCGTAAGCAGCATCAGAGGCTACAGGGGACTCTCCACTGCTTCAGTTTCGTCTTAATTTACAAAACGCGTTTGCCGCTTTTTAATTTTAATTTTTCTTTTTCTGCTTATCAGGAGGGACCATCCAGTAGTCACCCCATCCCTCTGTCCCTCTCGGGTTTTTCAATTTCCCAAAGGCTGCTATCATAGTTCCGCGTGTGTGTGTGTGTAGGTGGGAGAGCATGTGAGAGGAGTGTTTAAAAGGCGAAGCTAGGGTGGGTTGAAACTCTTCCTTTCTGGGGCAGATCATTAGAGAACTCGGTTTCCAGTACTTAGAGGTGGTGATGAGGGAGGAATGCATGGGTAGAAGTGTGGCGAGTCTTGCAAGGGAGATAGGAAGTGGGGAAGAGGCTTTTCTCGGGTCCAATGGCTGATCCAGCTGTTCGGGATGGATATTTTCCACATGCATGGAAGTGATCTCTAAGTTCTGAAGATGAAGCTTATTTTGGTATCCTCAGTCAGAAAAAAATTAATAGCACCAAATATTTCTTACAGCACAAAAGCTACCCAGAGAAACAACTGTGGGTTTTCAAAATCTTTTGAACTCGGTGCATCCTTTCTTCCAGGATTTTTTCTGGGTTGGGGCCCTGTTTTGTACCACCAGTGATAAAAACCTGTACATCTCCATTATTGCAGTTCTCTGGACAGTAAAAAAGCAAAACTTAGTGAACCACACTTAGGGCTCCCTGCTACCTCTGTAGTGAATGAGCGCTATCCAACATTAAGGATAAGGTAACTGGAAGTGAATCAGCTGTGTGCAGACTGTTAGATCTTTCCCAGGAATACTTCTGATGGTGAGACTCTGAAGGCCATGGGGGAAGAAAGGCTTTGCTTTCTGCATGAGGGATACAAGTTTGTTCCTTGAGTGTCACATAATCTTGAGTGATGCTGATTTTAATTTCTGTGTGACTTAGGCCCGTAGCAGTCTGTTGAGTTCTTCTTTGAAAAAATGGGCTTTCTCTTCCCGCCTCATTTGAAGTTCTGAGAACTTATCCTTTGGAACAGAAAAAGAGAAAGGGGATTTTTTTTTTTTTTTCCCATTTGTTTTGCAGATCACAGGATGGTTCTTTTTATTGGAAAGTTCACTGTGAGCACTGCTGTATGCCCTGCACTAGACTGGTCATTGTTGCAGGAATGAATTTTAGACAGAGCCCCTTCTTTTGGGAAACTCACCCTATGGTGTGGACAGCAGATTTATGAGCAGATAATTATATATTAATAGATGGCAGCATACTTGGGGTATTATAAGCACACCGAGGGAGTTGACTTAATCTCACTTTTTGGAGGAGATGCCTGGCTCTGTTAAAAGATGAATAGTTACTTCTTTGGAGAATAGAAGAGTTGAGCAGCCAGCAGTGCAGGAAATTCTTGGTGTTTCTGCTGAGTGAAGTTCTGGTACAGGTGTTAGAGGGGACGCAGGTCACCGCACACCTCTGTGCCTGAACTGGGTTTGAGCCTGGAGCTAGGGGTTTCAAAATCAAGGGCTTGTGGGCCTGAGGCCGATAACGTCAGTGAGGGAAATGAGCTAGGTTCAGGATCAGAGTGGGGAGTGTGGTTGGCTACAGATGGCATTCGGAACCAGTCGGTGGGTGCTCTGCAGCACAGAATTGCCAGGTCTCCGGGCCTCTGGGTCTCATACAGTATCTTCTCTTCCTCTTCCTGGCCTCCCACCACCAGGATCATGGGTGTGCGTGCACACACAGTGTGTTTAGGGATCTGAACCCTCAGTCTTCCACATGGCTTCCAGCATTGCAGCATCCTCCGTGAGGCCTCTGGATGCAAACCCAGAACTTTCTTATGTGAGTCAGCCTCACAGAGCACTGTATTTTACCAATGGGCATCACCTGGTCCTCTAAAACTACACTTAAGCAGTAGAGAAAAGAAATGTTAACAACATCTTTCTGTGTTTGTTTCTCATTTTAGAAATCAGGACCTTTGATATTTAGGAAAACTATGTTTAACTCTACTGAGATCAAGTTTTCTGGTAAGTATAATATAATTCTAATATAATTTGTTATAAATAAAAGCATCACATAAAATATATTACAAATGAATACAGAATTTGATATAAATTAATGTGATGTCATAATATCACATATAATAAGCTAAGCAAGTTTTTTAAGTAGTTATAACATTTTAAGCATTTATTTTGTTTTGTTCAAGACTTGGTCAGCAAGAGAAAATTTTTTTCTCACCTTCTCTCAGAAAATATAATATGAACCACTCTTTTTTTGGAGGGAGGAGGTTTTTACTATAGGGCGTGTGTGCTCACCAGAAAGACAGAGAGACACAAAGTGAGAAACCAGCCCCCAGGGGGGATGGACGCGCTGCAATCCCTTCTCCTCCATTCTCCTCTCAGGATCTTGGGCATGCATGCACACACGCCCGGCATGAATTTAAGCCACCAGGTCTGGGACTCGAACCACAGTTGACTACATGGGAGTCCAGCGACACAGCCATTACGCCAACTGCTGGTGTTATTAACAACTCTTTAAAAATTGTAGCTGGATGCCGACAGATGGCATGGATTCTCACGTGGGTGACTACGGTTCGAGTCCTGAAACTGGTGGCTTGCTTTCTCACTTTCTCTCTCTCTATCTTTCTCCCCCCACCCTCTCTCTCTCTCTGGTCAAATTAAAATTTAAAAATGTATAAATAAAGAAAGTTAAATAAAATAATTCTTTAAAAAAAAAAGTTGTAGCTGAAGGCCACTTGGTAGTGTGGTGGTTAAGGTGGCTGGATCCTACGTGGCTGACAGTGGCGTTTGAGTCCTGGCCTCAGTAGCTTGAAAAACGTACCGGGCACATGTGTGCATGTGCCCAAAATCTTAAAAGAAGAAATGGGGGAGAAGGGTTTGCAGCATGACCATCCCCCATGGAGGGAATTCTCACATTCTCCCTACCTCCCCACAGAGAGCACACGTGCCCTCTAGCAAATTAAAAAGAAAAATTGTAGTTGAAGTCTAATAAAGTAGACTTAAGCTGAAAAACACAGCTGAAAAACACAGCTGAAAAACACTTGGTTTCTGTTAACTTTGAGTCCTAGATTTTAGAACTAGATAAGTTATTTTGTGAATATACAAAATCATGATTGTGATAAACCTCTTATGCCTCTGAAAATTTTCTAAATGTACGTAATATTATAGAATGAAATCAAAATTGATAGTCACTAGCTTTTTGAGTTTTAGGTCTTATAAAAGTAGAAGTATTTTTTACATAGATGCTGTCTTTCCTGTGTGAATATTGATGTGCCAAGACTATCACAGTTTTTAAACATTTTAATGGTTTACATTGGATCTTACTCATTGTGGTCTAACTCCTCCTACTGTTTCCAGTAATTTCACTAGGAAAGTTGGTTGCCAGAGTTAAAGACTTGGAGGAAAGAGTAGTTTTCGTTGGGTGAAGAAGACTGGCTTCCCTAGCATCCAGAGCCATCTCCCCTTTCTCTGTCACCCCATAATCGTCTGTTGCTAGTGATTCTGCCACTTGTGGGTCTTTCCTGAGGGAAGGTAGACCAGCCAGTAGCTAGAAAGCGGAGATGGTTTGGAGCAGCTCTGATTTCATAGATCATAAGTAGCGATAAGAATGTAGAAAAAGGAAATTGAAGTCCAAGATGAGTGAGGAAAATTTTTTGGCATCTGTTTGCTTTAATGAATTCATGTCTCAAAGTCTAGACAAGTGGGACTTAAAAGAACCTCAAGAAAAAATAGTTGTATTTTTAAAAAGTAACATGGGGCACTGACACATAGAATTTGATATAAAAGCATCATTACATCATGCCTAAGATCAATTTAATAGACTAAAATCAAGACACTGATACTAACATCTAAAGAAAGAATGGGGAGTATAGGGGATTTATGAGCAGAAACGTACATAACTAGGGTTTGGTCAGGCAGAAGCTGGCAGTGTCCACCAGCATTGTTGGGAGAGGTCTTCTTGAACCATGACCACATGTGACTGGCCTTGAACCATGACCATGTGTGACTGGCTTTGAACCATGACCACATGCGACTGGCCTGTGTGGAGGCAGTGTCCACATGAGCCTCCTTATTCTGGTGCCACATTCTCCAAGCCCCTGGCTCATCACCACTGTGCTTCTTGGAGGCATGTTGAAAAAGGAGTTAGTTGATCATTACACATCCACTTTACAGTTACTATTTATTGTAAGTGAGAAGTGAATGCTTTAGTTTATATATCTACATTGGCGAGATGGAGAAACTGTAAGACTGAGTATCTGTGTTCTTGGAAAAGTAGATTTCAGTGCTTACAAAGTAAGGACTGGTTTCTTGGATATGTGTCCCTGCTGTTTGGGGGATTTCTCTTAGGTCACCCCTCTTTCATTGCCATGTTCAGAATGTAGTCATGTGGAGCTCATGCTGACAGTCTTTCAGAGTAATTAACTGTTTTAACAATTAAAAAAATACATTGTATGATCATCTCAATATACACAGAAAAATTATTTGAAAAAAATTCAACACCCACTTACGACAAAAACTTTTCAAAAACTAGAACTAGAAGGACATTTATTCAACTTGATAAAGAGCACCTATGAAAGATCTATAGCTAACATTATGCTATTAATTCTCCCAAGATTGACCTATAAATTCACTTTAATCCCAACGAAAATCCAAATAGGCTTTTTTTTTTTTTTTTTG